>NC_051398.1:51870947-51893407 GCF_015228065.2 Penaeus monodon
TATATATTATATATATATATATATTATTTATAATATAGTATATTATATAATAGATAATATATATATACTATAATATATATATTATATAATATATATATATATATATATATATATTATGTGTGTGTGTGTATATATATATATATGTATATATATGTACAGGGTTTGGTGAAGGTTTCCCTTATAAATATTTGTATTTGCTGTCTTGTGTGCGAAGTGTGCGTGCGTGCGTGCTTGTGAGCGTTAGCGAACCATTTGGTTTACCCAGACGACCCGAAGATCTTTTATCTCAGAACAGACGCCAGTGACACGGGTCTTGGGGCGGTTTTGATGCAAAAGGTGGACGGTGTCCTCATGCCAATCGCTTACGCGAGTAGAAAGCTCTCCGACTCGGAAGGTCGTTATGCCGTAATAGAGAGAGAAGCTTTAGCTATCGTCTGGGCTATTAAAAAGTTCTGGTGTTATCTGTATGGCCGCGAGTTTGTCTTGCAAACTGATCAACAACCATTAACATACATCAGAAACATGAAAAATAGCAATGGTCGTCTTATGCGTTGGTCACTGGCTCTCCAGTCATATACATTTACGATAGAGTATATCAAAGGTCAAGATAATGTTGGTGCAGACATCCTTAGTCGATGTTCAGTGTAAATTTGATTGTATTTATCACATGGTAAGATAAGTGAAACCCCACTTTCACTTAAAATTGTATATTTTTTAAGTCAAACTGGGGGGGCTTTGTACAGGGTTTGGTGATGGTTTCCCTTATAAATATTTGTATTTGCTGTCTTGTGTGCGAAGTGTGCGTGCGTGCGTGCTTGTGAGCGTTAGCGAACCATTTGGTTTACCCAGACGACCCGTTTCGCCTGCTTCGAACCTGGAAGGAAGCCATGGTCGGTGGTCACCATTTTATGGTCAGCCACTTGGCTCCGAACTCCACACTGATACACATTGTAAGTAATTATATATATTTATTTTACTACTTTTGAAATTGAAATGGTGTAAAACTTAATTACATAAGTGATAGCAAGTGAAGTAACTTGATGTTATGAAGTGACAGTGATTTAGTGCATTATTCCACTGGTTCTTATTGCAGCTCCCATATTTTATGAGTGGAAGAAACCTGTCGGCATTGTTGTGGCTATCCACCCTAGGACATTTACCCTGGGCTATTCTACCCTGGGCTGTGTCGTCTCGGTCCTAATTATCCCGATCCGTACTTCTTCGGGCTGCATGACCTCGGCTGTATGACCTCGGACCGCTTGACCCTGACTGGACTAAGGCCTGCACTACATCGAGCTTCTGATATACATATGTGCAAAGTTTTATTTTTGATTGATTGCATTTGAATATATATATATATATATGGAAAATATATATTGAAAATAGACTATGAGTTTTCTATCTCCCTGAAGCAATCTATTCCCCAGAGGATATATCAATCAATAACGGTATGCTCATGCTTGAGCAGCCGTGGACCTCTCCACCATCCTTCGCCACTAAACTCGATCTTACGCTTTTCTTTCCACTTATACCATCGACAGCCCGCAAATATCTTTGATATTGTCGCTCAGTCTTGTCTTCGGTTTGCCTCTTCCTCTGTTTCCTATCACCATCCCTGTCAGCAAGTTTTTCTCAATACTTTTACTTCTCATTACATGACCAATAAACTTTAATTTCCTCAGAGGATATATAAAAGGACAAAAAGGTTTGCTCATGATATCTGAAAATTATAAATAAAATCATTAAGAAACCTTCATTAAGTGAAATTACTGATTTATATAAAGAGAGGAAACCTTGGACAAGTGGCGCAGTGAGTAGGATTCTCTGATAGATTGCACAAGGGCTAATTATATCTTTTATTCATGCTTTACTTTTGTATCATCTCGGATTGTAATGTGGTGTCCGGGCAGGTGGCTGGCCATATAAAGGTGAGTCGGTAACCAAATGGAGGAATGATGTGGTGTGAATGGTTGTGGTGAAGGAGTGTGACGACTTGCTCAGTAAGTTGTATATTTGATATACGTAACATTGCGTCATACGCGGGCGGATTAAGAGTAAATTTTAATTCAATCGTGCCTCCTTTTCACCGTTGTTGTGGTGTATATCACCATTCAGTGATAAGTATTGTAATGCTTCTTGGTTATACGTTCGGGAGAACAGTCTTGGTAAATATTGAAGACTGTGGTGTGCCCGCGGGCGTTGTGAAATACAGTAACTCCGTTCGCGATATATTAACTGCGATGGATTGTAAACCTTTGTATAATTCTGCCATTGCTGTTAACGATGTTTTGTCGCAGATTATTCGTAATTGCTTGTGAACTGTGCTTGTTCATTCAATCTATACTGCTCGCGTTAAGTCGGCAGGTATAATCGGTAATTACGTAAAGCGATGTTTTTTTTGTAAACGGTTGTGCTAAGCTTTTACATTAATTATCTTGCAGTGTAAGAGTTTCTAACAAGTTTTAGAATTAGCTTATTGCTAAAAAAAAAAAAAAAAAAAAAAAGAACACTTAAATTCGCAATCATGTCAGTCGATCTAATTGAACTTGTTAAATGCGCTAAAGATGCGGGTCTATCCGCCGCAGATATTAATACTTTAGTCGCGAAAGCGGAGAATAGATACAAGCAAAGGATAGAAAGAGAAGAGATACAAAGAGAAAGAGATGAAAGGCAAAAGGAGAGAGATTTAAAAAGGGAAGAGTTAGAGGCCCAGGAGAGGGAGAAACAGCGAGCGCACAAGTCGCGCGAGGCAGACAAACAGCGAGCCCACGAGTTAGCTCTTGCTCAGTTGCAATCGGAGACGAGCACTCGCAATGAAAGCGCTGTCGAAGGTTCATATCCGGGATTGAAAATGCCTAAGTTTGATGACGGTAAGGATGACATAGACGATTACTTACGCAGATTCGAGAAACTAGCCTGTTTACAGGGATGGGATTCACATAATTTTTGTCTATTTAGGTTCTCTGTTGGGGGGCAAAGCCTTAAAGATATACGTAAGTCTGCCGGATGACGTTCTAGTAAATTACGAGCTGTTAAAAGACGCGTTACTGAAAGGGTATAACGTTGATGTTGATTCCTACCGTAAGAAGTTTAAGGAGAGTAAGGTTGGTGAAAACGAGACGTACGTGCAATTAATGTCTCCGACTGATTAGATATTTGGATAACTGGCTAACAATGAGTGACGTCACAAAGAACTACGGGGAGCTGTTTGACTTCTTGATTCAAGACCAGATGTTAAACAATTGTCCTTTTGAACTTCGCGTTTTTCTTAAGGAACGAGTCTTTGGAACTACTCTTGACATGGCGCAAGCAGCCGACAGATTTCGTAGTGCACACAAGTCTTTCAAAACCCGTAAGATGCCTATCAAGGAAGATCCGGATACAAGGAACAGTACTAAAACTGGCGTTAGGGATAAGGTCGTGTGTCACCACTGTTCCAAGCCAGGTCATATACGTCCTTCTTGCCCCGACTTAATGCCCGGTAAAAGCAAGTCCTCTCAGAGGGTCAACTTTGTGTTCGACTCTGACCTCTCTCCCAACAACAGTATCACGTGTGAGGGAATGTTATATAATAAACCCGTGCATGTGCTCTTTGATTCTGGCTGTTCGTCCATCATCGTTAAAAAATCGCTGATCCCCGCCACGGCGAGGCGAGGGAAAATGGTCACTCTGTACGACTACCTCGGAGTGGGCCGAACTTTTCCAACTGTGCGCTGTCTTATAAAGAGCGAATTTTTGAGTGGGTGGTTCAACGTTGTTGCTGCTCCTATTAATTTCACCGATGTTCTCGTGGGTATGGTTCCGGGTGTCACAGTACCATCCGTGAATAACCCTAAACGTAATGTATCGGTAAACTCGTCTAACCGCACAGATGTTGTTAATGCAGCTGCCACGAGATCCGCTAAAGTAAAGGAAGACGCCGAACCAGCAGAACTGACAGTTTCTGATTTTCAGTTTGATAAGATTTCCAAGGATGATTTTATGAATGCTCAGAATAAATGTTCTTCTCTCGAAAATATAAGAGCTAAAGTCAACAATAAATCTATAGTAAATGTAAAGAATCGTTCAGTAAAATACGAAATCGTGAAAGGCTTAATTCACCGAGTGTGCGTTAATAGCAAGCATGCCTATAAAGTTGGTGTTAAACAGTTGGTAGTACCTCGGAAATTTGTAAATGTGATCCTTTCAACCGCTCATGATTCTCCTGTTGCAGGTCATTTTTCCCACAGGAAAACCGCGGATAAGATTTTTCATAATTTTTTTTGGCCAGGCGCGGGAGCGGAGATAAAACGCTACTGCCGTTCGTGTCACGTGTGTCAGAAGATGAGTTCTAAAGGTAAAATAGGCAAGGCTCCCATGGTTCAGATGCCGATTATAAGCGAGCCATTTGCCAGGGTAGCAATCGATCTTGTGGGGCCGATAACACCTGCGTCGAGCAGAGGCCACAAGTACATACTGACGCTCATTGACATGGCCACTAGATTCCCTGAAGCAGTTCCCTTACGGAATATAGATACCGTCACTGTAGCAGAGGCTTTGCTAAGTATTTTTTCGCGTGTTGGAATACCGAAAGAAATGCTCTCAGATCGCGGAACTCGGTTCAAATCCGATTTAATGGCGGAGATAAACAGGTTGCTCTCGATAAAAGCATTATTTACGAGCCCATACCATGCCTGCTGCAACGGCACTGTAGAACGATTTCACGCAGTGTTAAAGTCCATGCTTAAGAAACTCTGCGGAGAACGACCACAAGATTGGGATCGCTACATTCCGTCTGTCCTATTCGCGTACCGCGAGGTTCCTAACGATACTCTGAAATTCAGCCCATTTGAGTTGTTATACGGTCGCAAAGTGCGTGGTCCATTGTCTGTTCTTCATGATCTATGGACCAGAGATGACATTAATGAGGAGACTAAGAGCACTTATCAGTACGTGCTTGACCTACGATCCCGCTGAGAGGAATCAGCGCAAATGGCCTCCTCCCATGCTGACGTTTCTGGCAAGATGTATAAAGCCTATTTTGACAGAAGTGCTAAAGTACGCAAACAAAACGAAGGCGACGAAGTACTTGTCTTGTTACCAACATCTCACAACAAGTTAACTATGCAGTGGAAGGGACCTTATTCGGTAGTGAAGAAACACGATAACGGCGTAGATTACGAGGTAAATGTTAATTCGAAGAAGAGATTGTATCACATAAACATGCTAAAGAAATATGTGAGGCGTGATGAGGTTTCTTCTGCGCAAGTATGTCAGGTGTGCGTTGTTGATGATCTTCCATCATCCCATGATAACGAGAATTTTGCTTGCGATATCCCGGAGTTGTACGAGGCTAGTAAATGCAAAGTAAATCTTAATCCTGAACTGTCGAGTGAGCAGACAGCAGAGTTAAAACAGCTAATAGCTGAATTCTCTGACGTCTTTTCAGACAAACCCGGTGTAACCAGCACGGTCATACATGATATTGATTTGACAACCGTTGTCCCGGTCCATACTAAGCCATACCCTATTCCCCATCATCTCCGAAAAGCTTTCGATGAGGAAGTGGATAAAATGCTATCTTTAGGCGTTATCGAACCTTCAACATCTCCTATTGCTCACCCGTTGTGCTAGCTAAAAAGGCCGATCATTCATGGCGCTTTTGCGTAGATTTTAGGGCTCTGAATGATGTGAGCGTTTTCGACGCAGAACCGATGCCAACGATGGATGAAGCGCTCGGTAATTTTGTGGGAGACGTTTACTTTAAGGAATTAGATCTTTGTAAAGGTTATTGGCAAATTCCGTTATCGGAAAAGGCAAAACCATGCACGGCTTTTGCTACTCCCAAATATGGACTTGTGCAGTTCACGAAACTTCCGTTCGGCTTACGCACGGCGTGTGCTAGTTTTATTAGACTGATGCGTAAAGTTACTGCAGGATTGACGAATGTAGAGTGCTACTTCGATAATTTAGTGGTGCACAGCTCGTCCTTTGATAATCACTTGATTCATATAAGGAATCTTCTGGAAAGATTGCGTGAGCATGGGTTAACTGCTGGGCCTAGCAAGTGTTTTATAGCTTTTCCCAATATCAAATATCTTGGATTTAATCTTGGTGAAAAGGGCTTGAGTACCCTTCCAGATAAGGTAAACGCAATTAAGAATATGCCTATACCGGAAACTAAGAAACAACTACGTAGTTTCCTTTGGTACTCTTTTTCCTTTTTCCAGTTTATCCCGAACTTGGCTGACCTCGTGCATCCTTTGAACTCTCTTCTGAAGAAATTTTCTCCTAATAAGCTAAATTTAACCCCTGATCTTGTTAAAAGAATCGACGAGTTAAAATACTTATTAATAAATGCTCCAATCTTAACTCTGCCTGACTACGAGAAGATCTTTTATCTCAGAACAGACGCCAGTGACACGGGTCTTGGGGCGGTTTTGTTGCAAAAGGTGGACGGTGTCCTCATGCCAATCGCTTACGCGAGTAGAAAGCTCTCCGACTCGGAAGGTCGTTATGCCGTAATAGAGAGAGAAGCTTTAGCTATCGTCTGGGCTATTAAAAAGTTCTGGTGTTATCTGTATGGCCGCGAGTTTGTCTTGCAAACTGATCAACAACCATTAACATACATCAGAAACATGAAAAATAGCAATGGTCGTCTTATGCGTTGGTCACTGGCTCTCCAGTCATATGCATTTACGATAGAGTATATCAAAGGTCAAGATAATGTTGGTGCAGACATCCTTAGTCGATGTTCAGTGTAAATTTGATTGTATATATCACATGGTAAGATAAGTGAAACCCCACTTTCACTTAAAATTGTATAATTTTTAAGTCAAACTGGGGGGGCTTTGTACAGGGTTTGGTGATGGTTTCCCTTATAAATGTATTTGCTATCTTGTGTGCGAAGTGTGAGTGCGTGCGTGCGTGCTTGTGAGCGTTAGCGAACCATTTGGTTTACCCAGACGACCCGTTTCGCCTGCTTCGAACCTGGAAGGAAGCCATGGTCGGTGGTCACCGTTTTATGGTCAGCCACTTGGCTCCGAACTCCACACTGATACACATTGTAAGTAATTATATATATTTATTTTACTACTTTTGAAATTGAAATGGTGTAAAACTTAATTACATAAGTGATAGCAAGTGAAGTAACTTGATGTTATGAAGTGACAGTGATTTAGTGCATTATTCCACTGGTTCTTATTGCAGCTTCCATATTTTATGAGTGGAAGAAACCTGTCGGCATTGTTGTGGCTATCCACCCTAGGACATTTACCCTGGGCTATTCTACCCTGGAATGATTACCTAAAAAAGGTAACACCGGCACTCTCCGTGGAAAGGAACTGGGGACCCTACCACGTACTCACTCCAAGAGCATCACATTCTACCCTGGGCTGTGTCGTCTCGGTCCTAATTATCCCGATCCGTACTTCTTCGGGCTGCATGACCTCGGCTGTATGACCTCGGACCGCTTGACCCTGACTGGACTAAGGCCTGCACTACATCGAGCTTCTGATATACATATGTGCAAAGTTTTATTTTTGATTGATTGAATTTGAATATATATATATGGAAAATATATATTGAAAATAGACAATGAGTTTTCTATCTCCCTGAAGCAATCTATTCCCCAGAGGATATATAAAAGGACAAAAAGGTTTGCTCATGATATCTGAAAATTATAAATGAAATAATTAAGAAACCTTGATTAAGTGAAATTAATGATTTATATAAAGAGAGGAAACTTGGACAATATATATATAATAATGATAATAATGATAATAATATAATAATAATAATAATAATAATAATAATAATAACGATAATAATGATAAAAAATAATAGTAATAATAATAATAATAATAATAATAATGATAATAATTAACAATAATAATAATAATAATAATAATACTGATGACACCTATAAAAATGGCATTTAAGGAATAGTGAAAGTGAGAAATAATACAATGAAAACGCATGGATACGAGATTTTGAGAATAGCACTAGGGATATTCCCGAACAAAAATGGGAAAATATTACCACTGAAGAAATTCAAAACGCACTAAAAAAGTCCCATAAATGGAAATCACCTGGGTATGACCAGATCCCAAATTTTTGGCTTAATACTCTTTCTTCAAGCGCATGCCAAATTAGCATGCGCTTTTATTCTGTATGGCACTTATCCCACTCTCCCAGCTTCTTAACAACACAGGGTATGGATATAAGATCATGGACAAGAAGATCAATCATTTATTCTATATGGATGACTTGAAACTTTACACTCAGAATGATAATTGTCAACAATACGTAGCAAGACCGGATGTACACTTTACACCTCCGTCCAAGCACGCAGCCCTTCTCCTTGGGCAGGACGCAGATGTCGCCGGCTCAAAGGGAACCGCCGCATAAAAGGACACGTCCGTAAGGCAGAGACACACAGAGACACACAGCAGACGGCCCAAGCCGCACAGGGTCCAGCTCCACCACCTCGTCCTCCACCCGGGGACACGGGGGTCTCTTGGGGGGTCTCATATCTGTCGTCAAGAATAAACCAGCAAGCTAAGCCCCTTTTCACTCACCCACCCAAGTCCATCTCTCGTCTCGCTCACATCTAGTGATGCGGTGCTCCTAATCTCTCATATTCTGGTGGCTTGCGGTGGCCACTCGCTTACATCTGGCGAAGTGGTGCTCCCAACTCACGTGTCGCTTACATCTGATGGCAGCGGTGTTCAAGAACCTCACAACGCCGACGCATATTCGCCTACCACCTCGCTCCTCGCCGACGCCTGTTGCCGATCCACGCGAAGTGCCTCCCCGCCTCTTTTAACGCCCAACCATCGCTACCAAGTCCTCTTCGATCACGCCTACCCGCACCATGTCTGTCCTACTACTTCTTCCTGACCACTCACGCCTGTGCTACCCTCCTGACGAAGTCGCTGAAGATGTACCCTCGCACTCTATACCGCCACACTCGCCAATCCGGCTCACCTGCCTCGCTAATTCTTCGCGAACCCTCGTCAACACAGCCAGGTTGTAGCAGTTCTATGCAGCACCAACAATCTTCCTCGTTACTATTAAATGTAAGTGTACCTATTAGTGCCAGAGTAACTATTGCCCTCCCTATACCCACCCACACCTTGCATACAAGTTGCCTTCTTTCAAATTCAAGTACACGCCACTCTACGAACGCACACTACTAACTCTATACTACATAACTCCTCCCTGTCAACCATTGTTTTTTCAACACACACACTGAGATCAAACCTAAGTGACACGCACCCTCACTTCACACCTCATTCCCCAGCCCTAACCATCCCGTAATTGATGTATTGTGTTAGTATTTTTCTGTCTATTATAATTTTTATCCTCAGATCGCACAATTTAGCATATATCATTTCTCTCAGAACAAATGAGTACCTTCGAATTTAATTAATTATTGTTATGTTTGGCTGCTCTCATCATATTATTCATGTTTATTAATGAAATTATCTATTTTTTTCTCTTATATGTTATTCCTATTAATAATCACTTCATTACTTCTTGCGTATTGTTATACTCTGTGTATACACTATATCGTTCTTTATATCACTGTTTCTCCATACTTGCCGTGCTAATCTGTCGCTCGTTCACACGTAGATTTCGATCACCTAACTATCCTTTTATTTACCTACCTGCCCACTCTACTCGGAATTCACTCTAAGATTGCGTATTTTACTATGTGCCATCCCTATGATTAATAACTGAACCCAAATCTCTTTTACGACGTCCTCTCGAAGTTCGATATCTTGTCCTCAGTAATGCTGGAGTTTATGCTTCTTTAGTTTAAGGTTTGGTGAATATGTACTGATGGTAGTATCTCCAGTTGCAAATAATGGCAACACATTGGAGACACCATGCTTTATATAGGCTTACTCGGTTACATTCACCGCAAGTTAATTTTAAGCCCGGCTCATGGCCGTAAACGAAGGAATCCTGCGCCCGCCGCACACTTATGCTCATACGATTGAAGCGCCGAGACGCGCACTGTTAGAATTAAGTTCAGGCCCAGCTGCCTATGTGTTCGAAGCATATATACTTGCCTATTTACCCCAAAGATATGGAATTCTTATTCAATTAACTTTTCTCTCTTCAATATGATGGTACCTTATTGAACTCGCTAATCCTGACACATCCAAGTAATTAATACCTTACTTGACACGTTACTCTTCTTGTGACAAATTGTTCTTATTATGCTCTCATTATTCTTGCAACTTAGTAAGGCGATTGAAAAACACATTATCATCCTCCTCCTTAGCCCTTTTACTGGCCTGGTACACTTATATTTCAGCTTCTGAAGACGATGACCCTCCTCGCTACTGAATGTTGCACCTCAGTGCGAAACCTCTGCCACACCCGCTACCTGGCACGCGACGGCCTAGCGACTCTCGGATCACCAGGAACCATCTGTAGATACCAAACAGACCCTCTACTGCATCGTTTCAAGCGTTACAGTCGGCTCGAGGACGAGCCTTGCGCGTGGCCGAGCGATGTCAACAATACGTATCAAGACCGGATGTACACTTTACACCTCCGTCCAAGCACGCAGCCTTTCTCCTTGGGCAGGACGCAGATGTCGCCGGCTTTCTCTTTTCGCACAGGAACAAACATCCGTCCTCAAAGGGAACCGCCGCATAAAAGGGACACGTCCGTAAGGCAGAGACACACAGAGACACACAGCAGACGGCCCAAGCCGCACAGGGTCCAGCTCCACCACCTCGTCCTCCACCTGGGGACACGGGGGTCTCTTGGGGGGTCTCATATTTGTCGTCAAGAATAAACCAGCAAGCTAAGCCCCTTTTCACTCACCCACCCAAGTCCATCTCTCGTCTAGCTCACATCTAGTGACGCGGTGCTCCTAATCTCTCGTGTCACTCATATTCTGGTGGCTTGCGATGGCCACTCGCTTACATCTGGCGAAGTGGTGCTCCCAACTCACGTGTCGCTTACAATAATGAATTGGAAAGGTTGCTGAAAACTGTAAAATATTTCAGTGATGACATAGGTATGAAGTTTGGTCTCGATAAGTGTGCTAAAGCAACCTTTAAGCAAGAAAAACTAGTGACATCTGACAATATAAAGTTAAGTATTGATACCGTAATATAAGAATTGGATCAGGAAGAAACCTATAAATATCTAGGAATAAACGAAGGAAATGGGATACAACAATCATAGATGAAGAAAAAAATACGTACAGAATGCATCCGAAGAGTAAGGTCAATCCTGAAAACAGGAAATCGTCCAGATATCGTCATCAAGGACAAAATAAACAACACTTGCCTGTTTATAGATATGAGCATCGCTTCAGACAGAAACGTCCTAACAAAAGTGTTCGAGAAGATATCAAAGTATAAAGACCTGGAAATAGAGGTGGAAAAATGTGGCATTTAAAAACCAAAACTTTGCCTGTTGTTATTGGAGCTCTTGGCCTTATAAAAAAAAAAGTACAGATAAGTTTCTTGAGCAAATACCAGGAAATCCAAAATTAGAAGAAATCCAAAAAATAGTCTTAAACAGCACAGAACATGTTCTCAGAAGAGCATTATCAATCTGATGTGTTCTTTGTGTGCGTGAATTGATTTGACTGGATGTTTTGATTTTTGGTTCTGCATATTTTGCATGTTTTCGTTGATGTTACATTGCCTCAAACTTCAATCACCCTAGGTCACTGGTAGTGACTCGGTGTTTGATTTTAATTAGCAGATCTAAGGAAACTCGTATAAAATAATGATAATGATAATAATATATTATTTATAATACCATTAATAGTAAGGATAATAATAATGATAATTACAATAATAATAATAATAATAATAATAATAATAATATAGTATTAGTAATAATAATATTAAGAATAATAATAACATTTATAATAATAATAATTATTATTATCATTATTATTATTATTATTATTGTTATTGTTATTGCTATAATTTTTGTCATCATTATAATTGTTATTATTATTAAGATGATTATTATTATTATTACTATTATTTTTATCATTATTATCATCATTATCATTAAATTTCATTTTTATCATCATCTTTTTATTGTCCTTATTATTATTGTTGTTGTTATAATAATAGGAAAAAATAAATGAATAAAAATAACAATAACGTTAAATAATAATAATAATTACGCTAAAAAGTTATGATAGTAATAATAATATATTATTATTATTAATTTCAAATGAAAGCAAAACAGCCAGCGAGTGGGCTAGCCAGACTCCAGCTTACCGATTTTATCAAACCGTGTGGCCTGCTGCTCCGCCTCTCTACATAGCTGCCGACCCGAGTTGACCTCTGACCTCGAGAGGGGGACGTTATCTCCGTGGAGAACGCTCGTGAACCGCCAAACACGAGCAGGTGTCGTGAAACACCTGTTAACTTTTCCCTTAGTCAAAGAAGGTTTCCTCTGGTCTCGATCCCGGGTCTTGCGAGTGGGAGGCGCTGCCTCTTCCAATGCTGCCACCGAGATCTAAGGTAACTTATAAAAATCGGTCCTTTTATATTTCCAACTCGAATCCACATGCATCGCCTACCCACGTACATTATATACAATATACACATCCCTACCTTCATCAAGGTCTCGTTTCAATAAGAGGAAACGAGACCTTCTCAACGGATCTACACAAAACGTTAAGGTGCAAGGCGGGGCACCGTGAATTATTCAAATACGCTCCATCACAAAACTCTTTCCTTAGGGATTCTGTCTGTAAGTCTGTGTGAGTGTACATTTGATGTTTCTTCAGTTGTTTTTTTCTTTCCCTTCTTTTCTATTTTATTTTCATCAATGAAATATCTTAATGCTCGTAGAGAATAACATGGGTGCATTGTCTTTGTCCTATTTAGTCAACACAACACAGATCGTATTTAGTCAACACAGTTGTATTAATAAATTGCTAGTGAATTGGTACTTATATCATAAATAAAACAAAGTTCATATCGTTTGAAGATACCTACAAATTTAGACGTTTGTATCGATAACTCAGATCTCCCCATAGACCACTTGGAGTAACAAACTTATAATCGCAGTTATCCCTAAATTAATTATTCAAAGAAAACGATAATGTGGGCCTACATTCAAAGAAAGCGATTAAACATTAGGCGAAATAATTTTGAAAAATAGATAAATAAAAGTAAAACCACTGTGACGTCATCAACCATATGAAATAATATTATTAAATAAAATCAGATTACAGTTTTAAAATAACAGGAAGGATGTCATAAAAAAAATAAGAGAAGAAAACAAACAAACAAAGAAAAAAGCAAATGTAGTAAAAAAAAAAAAAAAAAAAAAAGTGTATGTGAAAGTGTATATGTAAAGGAATAAAGAAAAGGACAGTCAGGTAGACTTATATATTTTTCATTTATTTTATTTCTTTATTCTTTTATTTATTTCTATTTTATTAGTATTCATTTTATTTATTTTTTAAATTTCGACCTCGCACTTTTTCTTTCTCGCAAATTTTCTATTCTTTTCGCACATTTTGGTTTCGCTTTTCGCTCTTCTTCGTTTTTTTTTTTTTTCTGTTTTGTTGACACATGATTTTATTTTATTTTTTTCTCTTTTTGACTTCGCTGGATTTCTATTTTTATAGAAAAACAGCCGCGGAAAAACAGTTTTGCCGCTTATTTTTTATTTTCTTTAGTTTTTTTCGCAATATTTTTTCTCTTTTTGACTTCGTTGGTTTTCTATTTTTATCGCATTTTTGCCGCTTATTTTCTTATTTTCTTTTCTGTATCGAAGATTTTGACGCAGTTTTTACTTTTCGGATTTGCTGTCTATCTAATGTTTATCATATCTCGCAGGATTGTTTTCTATTTCGAATTATTATCGGAATTTTAACGCAATTACTATCGCTTTTTCTTTTTTCTCTTGTATTTGCGATTACGGTATTTATCGCAATTTTGACGTATTTTGTACTTTCGCTTTTTCTTATTTTATATTAGTTCTATTAGTTTCTAATGTCGGTATATTTCGCACGCTTTTCTATTTCGCATTTTTATTTTCGTATTTCGTAATTTCATCGTACGTGTGACGCAATTTTTTACTTTCGCTTATTATTATCATTATTATTTATTTATTATTATTTCGCACGCTTATTACTCATCTATTATTTATTTTTTTATTTTACCTATTATTATTTGCTTTTATTTATTTCGCTTATTTCGAATTTTTATCCAATGTTGACGCATTTTCTACTTTCGCTTTTTCTTCTTTTCTATTTCGACGCAAGTTTTACTTTCGTTTATTTCGCTTTTTATTATC
The DNA here is from genome assembly GCF_015228065.2 of Penaeus monodon. Lineage (NCBI taxonomy): Eukaryota > Metazoa > Arthropoda > Malacostraca > Decapoda > Penaeidae > Penaeus > Penaeus monodon. Next base: position 51,885,234 of record NC_051398.1, read on the forward strand.
GGTTTATTTCGCACGTTTATTTGTTTTCTATTTCGAATTACCATCGCAATTTTGACGCAATTTATCGCTTTTTTCTATTTCTATTATTCGCAATTCTGACGCATTTCGCTTTTTCTATTTTCTATTTACGATTATTTATTTTCTGTTTCTTGCATTATTCCTCTTCTTCATTCTTCTTCTTCTTGCTTCGCTTATTTTCGTTACCTTACCTATTTGATTTTACGCATTACACACATATTTACATATCAACATTACACACATATTTACATATTAACGTGAATATTCATAGCATTTCATAGAGACATATTTATATACACATATATATGAACAATTAATTATGTACATGTACATTTACAGATTCAGAGAATATGGCCATTTACATATGGGCCATCAAGGTGAAGTTCCTTGCCCAAGGGAACAACGCGCCGGCCGGGACTCGAACCCTCGAACCTGGATTTGTCGACGAATCCAAGTCCGATGCTCTAACCGCTCGACCACCGCGCCCTCCATTGCAACCCTTGCAGAAGTCCTTAAATGTTGCCAAGTCCCCTTCCCCCGCACTCGCCTATTATCATTATCGTCATTATTGACATTATTATTATTATTATTATTATTATTATTATCATTATTTTCATTATTTTCATCATTATCATCTTTATCATCATTATTCTTATTCTTATTGTTAACCTTATCATTATTGTCATTATTATAATTATTATCATTCTTATTATTATAATTATCATTATTATTTTTTTACCATTATCATTATTATCAGCATTATCATAATTGATATTATCATAACTATCATTATTATTACTATTATAATTACTATGATTATTATCATTATTATTAATAATATTATTACTATTTGTATTACTTATTATTATCCTTGTTATTATTAATATTACTTTTCATTACTCTTATTATTGTTATTATCATTATCATCATTATCATCATTACTATTCATTATTACTAGTATTTATACTATCATGATCAATTACAATTACTATTATAATCATTATTATTTTATTTTACTATCATTACCAATTTTTATTACTTTTTATTTTGTTATTGTAGTTATTATTATCATTATTATCATTATTATTATTATATTTTCATTATCATTATTACATTTATTATTATCAGTATTATTATTATCATAAAAAACTAAAGAAAATAAGAAAATAAGCGGCAAAACTGTTTTTCCGCGGCTGTTTTTTCTATAAAAAGAGGAATATAGCGAAGTCAAAAAGAGAGAAAAAAAAAAAAAAAAAGCGAAAATCAAACTAAAGAAAATAAGCGGCAAAACTGTTTTTTCGCGGCTGTTTTTTCTATAAAAATAGAAAACCAGCGAAGTCGAAAAGAGAAAAAATATTGAGAAAATAAAAACTAAAGAAAATAAGAAAATAAGCGGCAAAACTGTTTTTCCGCGGCTGTTTTTTCTATAAAAATAGGAAAACCAGCGAAGTCCAGAAGAGAAAAAAAATTGCGTAAATAAAAACATGTGTTAACAAAACAGAAAAAAAGGAAGAAGAGCGAAAAGCGAAACCAAAATGTGCGAAAAGAATAGAAAATTTACGAGAAAGAAAAAGGGCGAGGTCTACATAAAAAAATATATATATAATAAAAATAATAAAATGAATACAAATTAAATAGAAATAAATAAAAGAATAAAGAAATAAAATAAATAAAATATATATAAGTCTGCCTGATTGTCGTTTTCTTTATTCCTTTACATATACACTTTCACATACACTGAATGATAATAATTATAATAATGACAATAATGATAAGGTTAACAATAAGAATAAGAATAATGATGATAAAGATGATAATAATGAAAATAATGAAAATAATAATAATAATGATGATAGTAATAATAATAATAATGAAAACATCAACAACAAGGGTTGCAATGGAGGGCGCGGTGGTCGAGCGGTTAGAGCATCGGACTTGGATTCGTCGACAAATCCATGTTCGAGGGTTCGAGTCCCGGCCGGCGCGTTGTTCCCTTGGGCAAGGAACTTCACCTTGATGGCCCACATGTAAATGGCCATATTCTCTGATTCTGTAAATGTACATGTACATCATTAAATGTTCATATATATGTGTATATAAATATGTCTCTATGAAATGCTATGAATATTCACGTTAATATGTAAATATGTGTGTAATGCGTAAAATCAAATAGGTAAGGTAACGAAAATAAGCGAAGCAAGAAGAAGAAGAATGGAGAAGAGGAATAATGCAAGAAACAGAAAATAGATAAGCGTAAATATAGTAGAAAAAGCGAAAATAATTGCGTCAAAACTGCGAATAAATAATAAGCATATGAAATAAACCGATAATAATAAGCGAAATAAAACGAAAATAAAAAATTGCGTCGAACGTGCGATGAAAATACAAAATCGAAAATAAAGAAAAATCGAAAATAAAAAAATGCGTCAAAATTGCGATAATAATTCGAAATAAGCGAAAATCATTGCGTCAAAATTGCGAATATAAGAGAGGGAAATAAACCGAAAATAAAATAAAACGAAAGTAAAAATTGCGTCAAACGTGCGATAAAAATACGAAATAGGAAAGAAAAAAATAAGCTTGAGGCAATGGAACATCAACGAAAACATGCAAAATATGCATGTTTTCGTTGATGTTCCATTGCCTGAAACTTCAATCACCCAAGGTCGCTGGTAGTGACTCGGTGTTTGATTTTAATTAGCAGATCTAAGGAAACTTTCGTGTAAAACAATAATAATAATGATAATAATAATAATAATAATAATAATAATAATAATAATAATAATAATAATAACAATAATAATAATAATAATAATAATAATAATAATAATAATAATAATAATAATAATAATAATAATAATAATAATAATAATAATAATAATAATAATAATAATGATAATAATAATAATTATAACAATAATAATAACAATAATAATATTAATAATAATAATAATAATAATAATAATGCTACGCCAGTGGGTCTTTGTCTCTGTGCGAGGCATGTGTTTACATGAAGGGACCTGGGCAAGCGTGTCGCGGCTGGCTGTGAGCGGAGGAGCGGAGGAACAAGCCGAGAGACGGAGTTGGGCGCTGCTCCTGTGAAGACCTCGTGTGTGCCCTTGTGACCTAATATCTTGTGTTGCCCTGTTATAAGCTGTACTGTGCTGTGTGACATGCTGGTTTCCCCCCTGTATTGTGCCTATAGAAAAGTGTACGGGTAAATAACTTGTGTAAATAAAGGAACGACTGTCATTTTGTGTTTACTTCGTGCCCTGCCTCGCGACTTGGCGTTTGCTCTCCTGGTGTTCTGGGACGTTGTGGTGTTCGGTGCCTCTTGGAGCTGTTCAGTGTTCACGACCCTGTATATAACACGCCGTCTGCCTAGCCTGCCTTGTGTTGGTGGCAGAGAGACGAGGCGACCGGCGTAACAAATGGTGTCAGGAGTGGGATATGTGATATTTGATCAGTGACGCGCCGATTTATCATGTCGTCCAAAGATGGCGGCAGCCATGAGGGAGAGGAGGCTATGACTGTGGCAGGCACGAGTGAGGTGAAGCCGAGCCAGATGGACCTGATCACTGCCATGCTGGCTGGTATGAGGGAGGAAATGGCACAAAGGGCGCGAGCAGGCCCCACCATCTCGTCGAGATGCAGGAAAGGGAAGGCAGAGGAACAGTTCTGCCAACTGTTGAGGTGCTACAGAGCAATCTTGCATCTGTGAAGATGGAAACTCAGCAGTACACCGACAAGGCCTGCAACAGCGTAAAAGGTGAACTGATGGAGGAGGTGCAGACTCTGAAGAGCGAGGTTTCAGGGCCTGAGGGAGGAAGTGAAGGAGGAATGGCGGCGTCACGAGGTAGTAACGTTGCAAGCAGAGAAGGCGGGACGAGGTTCTGGCAACAGATGCCAGAGTGTCAGATTTACTGGGGTCTACCTGGGGTCTGTGGCAGGAAACCCCCGGGCCTCGCAGCGTCGTGTCGCAGCCAGTGGTCGCTGCAGAAGGCTGGGGACCCATCGGAACCGCTCCCTTGGGTATAGGTGGCGGCAAACTCGGCCCCGGTCAACCCGCCTCGTTGCCTCCCTCACCCCCTTCCTCCCCCCTGGGCGTGTTAGTTCACGGCACGCGTTCTCCACCCTGTAGCCCCTCGGCCTCCAGACAATCTGTGAGGCGTAAGCCAGCTGAGTACGACGGGAAGGTGGCCTGGGAGGCATATGTTGCCCAATTTGAAATGCTGGCATCTGCCCAGGGCTGGAGCCAGGAAGAGAAGGCCTGCAGCTGGTAACAGCGCTAAGGGGCCCCGCGGTAGAAGTGTTTGGGCATTGCCGGCATCCCAACAGGCCTCTTACACCAGCGTGGCAGAGGTTTAAACGCCGTTTCGGGCACCACCACCAGGCCGAGGTATATCGGGCCCACACTTGAAGAAGCGGACTCGTGAGCGTGGCGAGACACTGTCCCAGCGGGCCCGCAAGATGTGGAGGTGCTGGTAAGGAGGTCGTACCCTGCGGCTGCGGAAGAGATGATCGTGGTCCTGGCCCGTGATTTCTTTGTTGACGCTTTACAGGACCCGGGCAGCTGCAAATCTACGTCAAGCAGGCACACCCTGAGGACCTGCAGGTGGGCTGGCGAGGGCCTTGGAGTTTGAGGCCTTCCTGAAGGCAACGAGTGGCTAGGGCCAGCTGCTAAAGCCCCGCCGTGACCTCCGGGGCCGGAAGGCTAAATGGAGAAAATAGCATGAGGGGGTGAGCCCGAGAACTTTCCCAAAAGGCTTGTGTTGGGGCTGCGGAGAGGTAGGGCACAGACGTAGTCGGTGTCGGAGGGAGCAAAAAGAACACGTCCTCTCAAGCGGACGGATTCTGATGCCTTTAAGCAGTGCTGCAAGGACTGTGGCAGGTTATGGTCACCATCCAAGTGCAGTCCTAAGGCTAAGGAAGTGGTACAGGCGTAAAACTCGGACAGGCTGGAGAGGGGGGGCCGAAACCCAGCCGTCCTCGGTTCCCGGGCCCCGATTTGGGGAAAGATGCCGTCGAACCAGCACAATGCAGGTGGAGGGCTCAATAGATGGGAAGCCATGCCCCCTGACAGTGGACACTGGGGCTTTAGAAGACCCTAGTGCGGCCTGATATGTTGGCCAATATGCAACTTCCAGACGCTCCACAGAGACTGTGTGGTTTTCACGGGGCATTGTGTGCAGCTCAAGGGGCCAGTGGAGGCTCGTATTGGCGTGGGCAAACACGGTGCAGAGGCTGCCCGGGGTATGTGGCCGATCTGGACGAGCACTGTTTGCTGGGCCTTGACTACCTGACGCAGAGTAAGGCGTGGGGTCGACCTTGGACGGAAGCTGGTGAGGGTGCACGGTTTAAGACGTGCCCTTGCTTCCAGAGGTTGGCTGTTTCAGAGGTAGTTACAGCTGAGCGACTGCACCTTGCCCCCAGGACAGAGTCTAGAATCGGCGTCGGGTATCCAGAGTGATGCGTGGAGTAGAGGCCTCGTGGAGCCCATCCAAAAAACCCGCAGCTGGCTGATGGCGTAGCGGGTTTGGGCGGAGCCTTGTGAACCAGGGGAGGGGTTAGTTACAGTGTTGGTAGCTAACTTCTCCCAAAAAGGACCTGAAGGTGCCAGCTGGTGCAAAGCTGGGCACTTGTGAGGAAGTGGAGCATCCAGAAGAGTCGTCCCGGGGGAGCAAGGAGTTGGTTGGTGTGGGCCGTTGCCTGACTTCCCCGAGGACTTGGCGCACAGGCTTGGCGTTACCATGGGCCAGGAAGTACTTTCCCGGGGCCATGGTGAAAAAGAAGATGACATTAGCCCCAGTAGCAGTGATGAGGACGTGGCAGACGCGACCGAGATGAGGACGAGCATTTGGACGGTGAGGACGATGCAGCAGATGTCAATGGTGGACCATTTAGCCAGGGCTTGGGACAGGAGATACCCCCCTGGGTCCACTGCCAATCTTTCCGCCGCCCACACCTCCTCCAGAGAGACCCCAGCGAGAGCGAAGAAAGCCGCGCTGGGTGAAAGATTTTTGTGTTTCTGAGAACTGATTTTATTTAAATTTTTATGTAGTTTGTTTCAGGTGTAGGTATGTCAGAGCAGTCAGAGTCTGCTTGATAGGGGGGGATAGTGCTACACCAGTGGGTCTTTGTCTCTGTGCGAGGCATGTGTTTACATGAAGGGACCTGGGGCAAGCGTGTCGCGGCTGGCTGTGAGCGGAGGAGCGGAGGAACAAGCCGAGAGACGGAGTCGGGCGCTGCTCCTGTGAAGACCTCGTGTGTGCCCTTGTAACCTAATATCTTGTGTTGCCCTGTTATAAGCTGTACTGTGCTGTGTGACATGCTGGTTTCCCCCCTGTATTGTGCCTATAGAAAAGTGTACGGGTAAATAACTTGTGTAAATAAAGGAAGGGCTGTCATTTTGTGTTTTCTTCGTGCCCCGCCTCGCGACTTGGCGTTTGCTCTCCTGGTGTTCTGGACGTTGTGGGTTCGGGCCTCTTGGAGCTGTTCAGTGTTCACGACCCTGTATATAACACGCCGTCTGCCTAGCCTGCCTTGTGTTGGTGGCAGAGAGACGAGGCGACCGGCGTAACAATAATAACAACAATGATAATAATAATGATAATAACAACAATAACAACAACAACAACAATAATAATGGTGATAATAGCAATAATGATAATGATAATAATAATAATAATAATAACAATAATAATAATATTAATAATAATAATAATAATAATAATAATAATAATGATGGATAATAGTAACAATAATAATAATATTAATAATAATAATAATAATAATGATAATAGTAACAATAATAATAATAATAATAATAATAATAACAAATTCCAACCCTCCCTGACCAGGACTCGAATTAGGTCACCCCGGGGGTATAAAACCCAAAGGCCAGCGCAAACCCAAACCCGTGCCAAAACCCCCACAAAAAGTTGTGAAAAACTGGGTTCGAGTGTGGTCAGGGGGGTTGTAATTATCGTTTTAAAGGGCATTGCTTTATCCATCTTTTATAAATATACCTCGGTACATCCGACTTAGGATTTTAATTGCAATGATAATAAGATAATGATGATAATATTATTTTTATATTTTTAGGTTTTATCGCAAAAATTTTGGGGCAAAATTTTTTCTTTTGCTTTTTTTTTTTCTTTTTGCGTTTCTAAAGTTTTTTCGCACGTTTTTTATTTTAGATTTGTATTTTCCCTTTGTATTTTGTAAATTTTATCTACGTGTGACGCAATTTTTTCTTTCGCTTTTATTATTTTTTATTTTAATTTTTTAAACGCATCGTTTTATTTCGCCCCTTATTTTCACCCCAATTTTGACGCAATTTTTCGTTTTTCGAATTTTTATCGCAATTTTTTGCATTTTCTACTTTCGCTTTACCCTTATTTTCTATTTCGATTTTTTTTGACGTCGAGCAATTTTTATTTTGTTTTATTTCGTTTTTATTACGGTTTATTATACGCTATTATTTGCAGTTTTGACGCAATTATTTTTGCTTTTTTACTAATTTATGTTATTTTTTTCTGTTTCTTGCATTTTTCCTCTTCTTCATTCAATGATAATAATATTTGTGAGGATCTCGTCCTCTCATGCGGACTCAAGTCCCCTTCCCCCCACCGCCTATTATCTTATATTTATTGATATTTTTATTATTATTATTATTTTATTATTATCATTATTTGCTTCGCTTATTTTGTTACCCTTTCCTATTGTTTTTTGATTTTACACATATTTACATATCAACATTTCAACATATTTTCATATCAAGTGAATTTCATAGTATTAATAGAGACAATTTAAAAACATAATATGAACACAATTAAAATTTTGTACTGACATTACAGAATCAGAGAATATGGCATTTTCTATGGGCCATCAAGGTGAAGTTCCTTCCCATGGAACAACGCGCCGGCCGGGGCTCGAACCCCCGAACCCGATTTTTCGACGAACCAAGTCCGATGCTTAACCCCTCGACCCCCGCGCCCTCCCTTGAACCCCCTTTAGAAGTCCTTAATGTTGCCAAGTCCCCCTTCCCCCCCACGCCTATTTTCATATCATCTTTTTGATATTATTATTATATTATTTTTATTATCTTTTTATTATATTATTTTATATTTTTATATTTCATCTTATCTTATTCT
>NC_051398.1:51893507-51928507 GCF_015228065.2 Penaeus monodon
TATTATTATATATTATTATTATTATTATTATTATTATTATTAATTATTGTTGTTATTATAATTATTATTATTGTTGGATATTACTTATTATTATTATCATTTTTTTTATTATATTATTATTATTATTGCTATGGTTATTATTATTATTATATATTATATAGTAGTATTATATTATTGTTATGTTTTTCTATGTTTATAGAAAAAACAGCCGCGAACAACAAACAGTTTGCCGCTTATTTTCTTATTTTCTTAGTTTTATTTTCGCCAAATTTTTTCTCTTTTCGACTCGCTGGTTTTTATTTCATAGAAAAAACAAGCCGTGGAAAAACAGTTTTGCCGCTTATTTTTTTAGTTTATTTTCGCAATTTTTTCTCTGTTTTGACTTCGCTGTTTTTCTATTTATAGAAAAAACCGCCGCGGAAAAAAACAGTTTGCCGCTATTTTCTTTAGTTTTATTTTCGCAATATTTTTTCTTTCGATTCGCTGGTTTTCTATTTTTATAGAAAAAACAGCCGTGGAAAAACAGTTTGCCGCTTATTTTCTTTAGTTTTATTTTTCGCAATTTTTCCCTCTGTTGGACTTCGCTGTTTTTTCTATTTTATAGAAAAAAACTGCCGCGGGAAAAACAGTTTTGCCGCTTATTTCTTATTTTCTTTAGTTTTTATGATAATAATAATACTGATAATAATGAAGGTAACTAATGATAATGAAAATATAATAATAATGATGATAATAATGATAATAATAACTACAATAAACAAAAATAAACAGTAATAAAAAATTGGTAATGATAGTAAAGTAAAATAATAATGATTATAAAGTAATTGTAACTGATCATGATAGTATAAATACTAATAAAATTATAATGATAATAATAAACAATAATGAGAGTAATGAAAAAGTAATATTAATAAGAGTAATGATGATAATAAAGTAATACAAATAGTAATAAATATTATTAATAATAATGATAATCATAGAAATGGTAATAATAATAGTAATAATACTAATGAATAATTATGATAATAAACAATTATGATAATACTCGATAATAATGATAATGGTAAAAATAATAATGATAACTATAGTTAATAAGAAATGATATAAGAATTATAATAATTATTACATAATGACAAATAATGATAAGGTTAAACAATAAGAAGAAGAATAAGATGATAAAGAGATACTGATGAAAATAATAATAATAATAATAATAAATAATACTACTATTAATAATAATGTTAATAATGATGATAATGGATAATAGGCGAGGCGGGGGAAGGGGACTTGGCAACATTAAGGGACTCTGCAAGGGTTGCAATGGAGGGGCGGGGGTCGAGCGGTTAGAGCAATCGGACTTGGAGTCGTTCGACAAATCAGGTCCGAGGGTTCGAGTCCCGGCCGGCGCGTTGTCCCGTGGGCAAGGAACTTCACTTGATGGCCACATGTAAATGGCCCTATTCTTGATTCTGTAAAATGTACATGTACATCATAATTGTTCATATATATGTGTATATAAATATGTCTTATGAAATGCTATGAAATATTCACGTTTATATGTAAATAGTGTGTAATGCGTAAAATCAAATAGGTAAGGAACGAAAATAAGCGAAAGCAAGAAGAAGAAGAATGAAGAAGAGGAATAATGCAAGAACAGAAATAAATAAGCGTAATATAGTAGAAAAGCGAAAAATAATTGCGTCAAAACGTGAATAAATAATAAGCGATGGAATAAACGATAATAATAGCCGAAATTAAAATGAAAAATAAAACATTGCGTCGAACGTGCGATAAAAATACGAAATAGGAAATAAAGAAAATCGAAAAGAAAAAAATTGCGTCAAAATTACGATAAAATTCGAATAGCAAAAATAATTGCGTCAAAATGCGTGTGAGTAATAAGCGGCGAAATAAAAAGATAGAATAAGCAATAAATAATAATAAGCAAAGAAAATTGCGTATAAAAAGAGGAAACAGCGAAGTCAAAAACGAGAGAAAAAATGCGAAAAAAAAAATTAAAGAAAAATAAGCGCCAAAACCTGTTTTTCCGCGGCTGTTTTTTTCTATAAAAAATTGAAAAACAGCGAAGTCAAAAGGAGAAAAAAAAAAGCGAAAATAAAACAAAAGAAAATAAGCGGCAAAACTGTTTTTTCCGCGGCTGTTTTTTCTATAAAAAGAGGAAAACAGCGAAGTCAAAAAGAGAGAAAAAAAAAGCGAAAATAAAACTAAGAAAATAAGCGGCAAAATCTGTTTTCCGCGGCTGTTTTTTCTATAAAAATAGAAAACAGCGAAGTCAAAAAGAGAGAAAAAAAAAAAGCAAAATTAAAAACTAAAGAAATAAGCGGCCAAAACTGTTTTCCTCGCGTTTTTTCTATAAAAATAGAAAAAAGCGAAGTCAAAAAGAGAAAAAAAATGCAAAATAAAACTAAGAAAATAAGCGGCAAAGCTGTTTTTCTACGGCTGTTTTTTCTATAAAAATAGAAAAACAGCGAAGTCAAAAAGAGAAAAAAAATGCAAAAATAAAAAACTAAAGAAAACAAAAATAAGCGGCAAAACTGTTTTTCCTCGGCTGTTTTTTTTCTATAAAAAGAGGAAAAGAGCGAAGTCAAAAAGAGAAAAAAAAAATGCGAAATAAAAAACTAAAGAAAATAAGAAAAATAAAGCGGCAAACTGTTTTTACCTCGGCTGTTTTTTCTATAAAAAAATAGAAAAAACAGCGACAGTCAAAAAGAGAGAAAAAAAAAAGCGAAAATAAACTAAAGAAACTAAGCGGCAAAACTTTTCGCGGCTGGTTTTTCTATAAAAATAGAAAACACAGCGAAGGACAAAAAGAGAGAAAAAAACAATGCGAAATGAAACATGTGTTAACCTAAAACAGAAAAAAATCGAATAAGAGTGAAAAGCGAAACCAAATGTGCCGACAAAGAATGAAAATTGCGAGAAAGAAAAAGGGCGAGGTCGAAATAATAATAAAATAATAAATGAATACAAATAAATAGAAATAAATAAAAGAACAGAATAAATAAAAGCAGAAAAATAAACAAGTCTGCCTGATTGTCATTATCTTATTCCTTTACTATATACACTTTCGTATTTTACACCGCGTCCGTTTCTGTTTATCAGCTCTTGTTGGGTTTTTTTTATTGAATTATTATTCATGTTTTTAAGATATTTCTTCCATTTCCCTTTTTTTTTCTCTCTCTTTTTTTTTTTTTTACTACCTTTGCTTGTTTTTCTTTACTTTTTTTTATTTTGATACTCAAGATAATAATGATGAAAATAATGAAAATAATAATAATAATAATAATAAAAATAATGAATAATAATGTCAATAATGATGATAATGAAATTAGGCGAGTGCGGTGGGAAGGCGAATTTGGCAAATATTTAAGGACTCTGCAAGGGTTGCAATGGAGGCGCTGGGGTCAGCGGTTAGAGCATCGGACTTCTGGATTGGTCGACAAATCCAGGTTCAAGGGTGCGAGTCCAGGCCGGCGCGTTGTTCCATGGGCAAGGACTTCAACTTGATGGCCCACATGTAAATGGCCATTATTTCTCTGATTCGGTAAATGTACAGTGTAAAATTAATTGTTCATATATATGGGATATAAATAGTCTCTATGAAATGCTAGATATTCAGATTAATATGTAAATATGTGTGTAATGTTGATATGTAAATATGTATGGAATGCGTAAAATGAAATAGGTAAGGTAACGAAAATAGCGAAGCAAGAAGAGAATGAAAGAAGAGAATAATGCAAGAAACAGAAAAATAAATAAGCGTAAATATAGTAGAAAAGCGAAAATAATTGCGTCAAAAATGCGAATAAATAATAAGCGTATGAAAATTAAACGATAATAATAGGCGGAAATAAAACGAAAATAAAACATTGGTCGAACGGTGCGATAAAAATACGAAATAGAAAATAAAAAGGAAAAATCGCAAAAAACGTCAAAATTACGTAAAAATTCGAAATAGGGAAATTGATTGCGTCAAAATTGCGAATATGAGAGAGGGGAAAATAAAACCGAAAATAAAATAAAATAAAACGAAAGTAAAAATTGCGTCAAACGTGCGATAGAAATACGAAATAGGAAAGAAAAAAATAAGCTTGAGGCAATGGAACGTCAACGAAAACATGCAAATTCGAAATAAGGGAAAATCATTGCGTCAAACGCTGCGATATAAAATACGAAATAGGAAAAGAAAAAAATAAGTTGAGGCAATGGAATCATCAATCGCAAACATGCAGAATATGCATGTTTGTTGATGTTCCATTGCCTGAAACTTCAATCACCCAATGTCGCTGGTAGTGACTCGGTGTTTGATTTTAATAGCAGATCTAGGAAACTTTCGTGTAAAAAAACAATAATAATAATAATAATACATAATCATAATAATAATAATAATAATAATAAAAATAATGATAAATAATAATAATAATATAATAAAGTAAGAATAATAATATTAATAACATTAATAAATAAATAAATAAAAAGAATGTGAAAAGTAATGATAATAATGACTGTAATAAAGTCATTTTTGCTTTGAGCAAAAGCGTTGATTGCATCATATTCATCTTTATTTGACATGGAGGAATATAGAATAACAAAAAATTGTTTCCCCTAAATTTTAATCGCTTTTTGAATGGAGGGCCACATTATCGTTTTCTTTGAATAATAATTAGGGATAACTGCGCATTATAAGTTTGTTACTCCAAGTGGTCTAGGGGAGATCTTGTTATCGATACAAAAGTCTAAAATGAAAGCTGTTTTGCTTCATTTAAATTAATAATAATAGTAATAATTATGTTACTATTATTATCATTATTATTATTGTTATTATTAACGTTATTATATCATAACTTTTTAGCATAATATTATTTATCACTATTCAACGTTATTGTTATTTTATTTATTTATTTTCTCCTTTATTATTTTTGCTACTATTATATATTATTATTTTAATACTCAAAATAAATAATCACATCATAACAAAACAGCAATGATAAGGATATGGATAATAATAATAATAATAATAATAAAAACAATTAATAACAATAACAATAACAATAACAAATAAACCAATAACAATAAACAATAACAATAACAATAACAATAACAATAATAATAATACATAATAATAATAATTAATAATAATAATAATAATTAATAATAATAAAATAATAATAATAATAATAATAAGAACAACAACAAAACAACAATCATAATAATATATAAAATAATAATAACAATAAAAAGATGATGAAAATGAAAAATTACTGATAATGATGATAATACTAAAAATAAACAGTAAAAGAATGATAATAATAACAATAATAGAAGGAGAGAGAGAGAGAGGAGAGGAGAGAGAGAGAGAGAGAGAGAGAGAGAGGAGAGACGAGGAGAGAGAGAGAGAGAGAGGAGAGAAAGAGAGAAAGAGAGAGAGAGAGTCTCTATGAGAAAGAAAGAGAGAAAGAGAGAGACGAGGGGGGGAAAGAGGGAGAGAGAAAGAGAGAGAGGAGAGAGAAAGAAAAGAGAGAGAGAGATTACCAAAGGCGAATACAAACTCTTGTTAGATATTTGTAAAATCAAATGAAAGGCGTCGACTATTACGTACAATAATGTAAAATGATATATATGTAATAATAACAGTATAATATCAATAATAACAACAATGATAAGACCTAGTAATTATATAATATTATTATTATTATAATGACAATAATAACATTTAATTGATAATAATAGAGATAATTGAATGACTACAATAACACAACAACAATGATAATAATTGTCATAATAATAATAAAAATAATAACAGTAATAATGATACTAATAAATAAAATAATAAGAGTAAAATAATAATAATAATATTAATAATAACATTAATGATAATAATAATAGTGATAATAATAATAATAGTAATAATACAATGGACAAAAAAGAAATAAAAGATAATATAAAAAACGTATAATTAATTATAAAACAAAATTGATAATAATAATAATATTAATTAATAAGAAGAAGAATAAGAAACATAATGAAAATAATAAAATATAATAATGAAAAATATAATAAAATAATAAGAATAATAATAACAATAATAATAATAACAATAATAATAATAATAATAATAATAGTAGTAATAACAGCAATGAGAATACTCACAATAATAATAAAATAATGATAATAATAATAAAAAAGAAACAATAATAGGGAAAAATAAACAACACTTGCCTGTTTATAGATATGAGCATCGCTTCAGACAGAAACGTCCTAACAAAAGTGTTCGAGAAGATATCAAAGTATAAAGACCTGGAAATAGAGGTGGAAAAGATGTGGCATTTAAAAACCAAAACTTTGCCTGTTGTTATTGGAGCTCTTGGCCTTATAAAAAAAAAGTACAGATAAGTTTCTTGAGCAAATACCAGGAAATCCAAAATTAGAAATCCAAAAAATAGTCTTAAACAGCACAGCACATGTTCTCAGAAGAGTATTATCAATCTGATGTGTTCTTTGTGTGTGTGAATTGATTTGACTGGATGTTTTGATTTGTGGTTCTGCATATTTTGCATGTTTTCGTTGATGCTACATTGCCTCAAACTTCAATCACCCTAGGTCACTGGTAGTGACTCGGTGTTTGATTTTAATTAGCAGATCTACGGAAACTTTCGTATAAAATAATGATAATAATAATAATATATTATTTATAATACCATTAATAGTAAGGATAATAATAATAATAATTAGAATAATAATAACATTTATAATAATAATAATAATTATTATTATTATCATTATTATTATTATTATTATTATTGTTATTTTTATTGCTATAATTTTTTTCATCATTATAATTGTTATTTTTATTAAGATGATGATTATTATTATTATTATTATTTTTATCATTATTATCATCATTATCATTAAATATCATTTTTATCATCTTTTTATTGTCATTATTGTTATTATTATTATTATTATTATTATTATTGTTATTGTTGTTGTTGATGATGATGTTATTATTAGTAGTAGTAGCAGTAATATTAGTATTAGTATCATTATTGTCAATATCAGTATCATTATCATTGCTGTTGTTATGATGATGATTATTATTTTGAATATTATTAATAATTAATAATAATAATAATAATATAATAATAATAATAATAATAATAATAATAATAATAATAATAATAATAATAATGTTAATAATAATAATGATAATACTAATAGTAATAATAATAATAATAATAACAATAATAATAACAATTATAATAATAGGAAAAAATAAATGAATAAAAATAACAATAACGTTAAATAATAATAATAATAATTACGCTAAAAAGTTATGATAATGATAATAATATATTGTTATTATTAATTTCAAATGAAAGCAAAACAGCCAGCGAGTGGGCTAGCCAGACTCCAGCTTACCGATTTTATCAAACCGTGTGGCCTGCTGCTCCGCCTCTCTACATAGCTGCCGACCCGAGTTGACCTCCGACCTCGAGAGGGGGACGTTATCTCCGTGGAGAACGCTCGTGAACCGCCAAACACGAGCAGGTGTCGTGAAACACCTGTTAAATTTTCCCTAAGTCAAAGAAGGTTTCCTCTGGTCTCGATCCCGGGTCTTGCGAGTGGGAGGCGCTGCCTCTTCCAATGCTGCCACCGAGATCTAGGGTAAATTATAAAAATCGGTCCTTTTATATTTCCAACTCGAATCAACATGCATCGCCTACCCACGTACATTATATACAATTCACACATCCCTACCTTCATCAGTAAGAGGAAACGAGACCTTCTCAACGGATCTACACAAAACGTTAAGGTGCAAGGCGGGGCACCGTAAATTATTCAAATT
This sequence comes from Penaeus monodon, assembly GCF_015228065.2. Taxonomy (NCBI): domain Eukaryota; kingdom Metazoa; phylum Arthropoda; class Malacostraca; order Decapoda; family Penaeidae; genus Penaeus; species Penaeus monodon. The sequence goes on from NC_051398.1 coordinate 51,901,375, forward strand.
CGCTCCATCACAAAACTCTTTCCTTAGGGATTCTGTCTGTAAGTCTGTGTGAGTGTACATTTGATGTTTCTTCAGTTGCTTTTTTCTTTTCCCTTCTTTTATATTTTATTTTCATCAATGAGATATCTTAATGCTTGTAGAGAATAACATGCGTGCATTGTCTTTGTCCTATTTAGTCAACACAACACAGATCGTATTTAGTCAACACAGTTGTACTAATAAATTGCTAGTGAATTGGTACTTATATCATAAATAAAACAAAGTTCATATCGTTTGAAATATACATACAAATTTAGACGTCTGTATCGATAACTCAGATCTCCCCATAGACCACTTGGAGTAACAAACTTATAATCGCAGTTATCCCTAAATTTATTATTCAAAGAAAACGGTAATGTGTGCCTCCATTCAAAGAAAGCGATTAAAATTTTAGGGGAAACAATTTTATTCTATATTCTTCCAATGTCAAATAAAGATGAATATGAAGCAATACAACGCTTTTGGCTCAAAGCAAAAATGACTTATTACAATCATTATTATTATTATTTTCACAATTCTTATTATTTATTTATTTATTTATTAATGTTATTATCATTATTATTATTACTATTGTTACGCCGGCCGCCTCGTCTCTCTACCACCAACACAAGGCAGGCTAGGCAGACAGCGTGTTATCCACAGGGTCGTGAACACTGAACAGTTCCAAGAGGCACCGAGCACCACAGCGTCCCAGAACACCACGAGAGGAAACGCCAAGTGGCGAGGCAGGGCACGAAGTAAACACAAAATGACAGTCTTTCCTTTATTTACACAAGTTATTTACCCGTACACTTTTCTATAGGCACAATACAGGGGGGAAACCAGCATGTCACACAGCACAATACAGCTTATAACAGGGCAACACAATGTTTATCAGGTCACAAGGGCACACACGAGGTCTTCACAGGAGCAGCACCCAACCCCATCTCTCGGCTTGTTCCTCCGCTCCTCCGCTCACAGCCAGCTGCGACATGTTTGCCCAGGTCCCTTCATGTTAACACATGTTTCGCACAGAGACAAAGACCCACTGGCGTAGCATTATTATTATTATTATCATTATTTTTACTATTATTATTATTATTATTATTATTATTATTATTATTATTATTATTATTATCATTATTGTTTTACACGAAAGTTTCCTTAGATCTGCTAATTAAAATCAAACACCGAGTCACTACCAGCGACCTTGGCTGATTGAAGTTTGAGGCAATGCAACATCAACGAAATCATGCATATTTTGCATGTTTTCGTTGATGTTCCATTGCCTCAAGCTTATTTTTTTCTTTCCTATTTCGTATTTTTATCGCACGTTTGACGCAATTTTTACTTTCGTTTTATTTTATTTTATTTTCGGTTTATTTCCCTCTCTCATATTCGCAATTTTGACGCAATGATTTTCGCTTATTTCGAATTTTTATCGTAATTTACGCATTTTTTATTTTCGATTTTTCTTTATTTCTATTTCGTATTTTTATCGCACGTTCGACGCAATGTTTTATTTTCGTTTTATTTCGCTTATTATTATCGGTTTATTTTATACGCTTATTATTTATTTGCAGTTTTGACGCAATTATTTTCGCTTTTTCTACTATATTTACGCTTATCTATTTTCTGTTTCTTGCATTATTCCTCTTCTTCATTCTTCTTCTTCTTGCTTCGCTTATTTTCGTTACCTTACCTATTTCATTTTACGCATTACACACATATTTACATATCAACATTACACACATATTTACATATCAACGTGAATAATCATAGTATTACATAGAGACATATTTATATACACATATATATGAACACAATTAATTATGTACATGTACATTTACAGAATCAGAGAATATGGCCATTTACATGTGGGCCATCAAGGTGAAGTTCCTTGCCCAAGGGAACAACGCGCCGGCCGGGACTCGAACCCTCGAACCTGGATTTGTCGACGAATCCAAGTCCGATGCTCTAACCGCTCGACCACCGCGCCCTCCATTGCAACCCTTGCAGAAGTCCTTAAATGTTGCAAGTCCCCTTCCCCCGCACTCGCCTATTATCATTATCATCATTATTGACATTATTATTACTATTATTATTATTATTTTCATTATTTTCATCATTATCATTTTTAGGAAGGATGTCATCAAAATATGAGAAGAAAACAGAGAAAGTAAGAAAAAAGCAAACGTAGTGAAAAAAAAAAGAAAAAAAGAAAAGAAAAGAAAAGTGTATGTGAAAGTGTATATGTAAAGGAATAAAGAAAACGACGATCAGGCAGACTTATATATTTTTTAATTATTTTATTTCTATATTCTTTTATTTATTTTTTATTTGTTTTCATTTTATTATTATTATTCTTTTTTTTTTTTTTAGACCTTGCCCTTTTTCTCTCTCGCAAATTTTCTATTCTTTTCGCACATTTTGGTTTCGCTTTTCGCTCTTCTTCTTTTTTTTCTGTTTTGTTAACACATGTTTTTATTTACGCAATTTTTTTTTCTCTTTTTGACTTCTCTGTTTTCCTATATAGAAAAAACAGCCGCGGAAAAACAGTTTTGCCGCTTATTTTCTTATTCTCTTTAGTTTTTATTTTCGCAATATTTTTTCTCTTTTCGACTTCGCTGTTTTCTTATTTTTGTAGAAAAAACTACCGCGGAAAAACATTTTCGCCGCTTATTTTCTTTAGTTTTTATTTTCGCAATTTTTTTTCTCTTTTTGACTTCACTGTTTTTATATTTTTATAGAAAAAACAGCCGCGGAGAAACAGTTTTGCCGCTTATTTTCTTTAGTTTTTATTTTCGCTTTTTTTTTCTCTTTTTGACTTTTTGCCGTTTGTTTTCTTTTTTTTTTGAAAATTTAATACTGAAATAATGAATATAATAATGATAATGAAAATAAAATTTTAATAAGGGATCATAAAAACTAAAATAACAAAAAAAAACAGTAAAAAAAATTGTAATGATAGTAAAAGTAAAAAAATAATGATTAAATAGTAATTGAAATGATCATGATATTTAAATACAAAAAATAATGAAATGAAATAACAAAAAAAAGAAAGAAAATAAAAAGTAATTTTAAGGAAAATAAAAATGAACTAAATAATACAATAGTAAAAATTTATTTTAAATTAATAATGAAAAACATGAAATAATAATAAAATAATGTAATAATACTGATGATAATTATGAAAAAACCCAATTTGATAATACCTAATAATGATAAGGGGAAAAAACATAATAATGATAACTATAAAAATTTAAAAATTATAATAATAAATAAAAATTGAAAAGGGATAACAAAAAGAATAAAAAATAATGATAATAAAGTTAATATGAAAAAAAATAAAAATAATAATAAATAAATAATAATAATAATAATAATAATAATAAAAATTTAATAATGGAATAAGGGAGAAAATTTCCCCTAATAGGCGATTGGGGGGGAAGGGGAGGGCAACTTTAAAAAGGACTTTGCAAATTTGGGCAATGGAGGGGGGGGTGGTCGAGCGGTTAAGCATGGGATTTGGGATTCTTTCGAAAAATCCGGGTTTCGAGGGTTCAAAGCCCCCGGCCCGGCGGTTTTTCCCCTTTGGGGAAAGGAATTTCCCCTTGAGGGGCCCAATTTTAAATTTGGCCAATTCTTGATTCGGTAAATGTCCCATGTACATCTTTAAGTTAAATATATGTATTTTAAAAAGTATGTCTTATGTAAACAGGGAATTTTCACGTTGTATGTAAATAATTGTAATGTTAATTTAAATAGGGTGAAGGGCTTTAAAATAAAAATAAGTAAGGAAAACAAAAAATAACCCGAAGCGGGAAAGAAAAAGAAGAAAAAGAGCATAATGCAAGAAACAGAAAAAAAAAAGCAAAATATATTTAGAAAAAAGCAAAAATTAATTTGCGTAAAAATTTGTAATAAAAAAAAGCGTATGAAAATACCATAAAATAAGCAAAATTAAACGAAAAAAAAAACTTTTGGTCAAAACGTGCGATGAAAAAAACCGAAAAAAAGAAAATAAGGAAAAGGAAAGTAAAAAAATGGAAAAAAATTACGATAAAGAATCGAAATAAGCGAAACCTTTGCCAAAAGTGCGGTGAGTAAAAGGGGCCCGAAAAAAAAACGAGCGAAAAACAAGAAAGTAATAAATAGAAATTTGATAACCCGAAAAAAAAAATTGCGTCAAAACGAAAGTTTAAATTTTACGAAATACGAAAAGGGAAAAAAACAAAGGGAAAATAGAAAAGCGTGCAAAAAAAACCTTAGAAACAGAAAAAGGGGAAAACTGGGGTCAAATTTGCGATAAAACCTGAAAATAAAAAAATAATTTTTTCACTTTATCATTATCTTTATTATCATTGAAATTCAAATCCTAAGTCGGATGTCCCGAGGTATTTTATGAAAAATGGAATAAGAAATCCGCATTGATAACGTAAATTACAACCCCCCCTGACCGGGAAACTCGCACCAGTTGCACATTTTTTTAGGGGGTTGGGTGTGGCAGGGGGGGGTTTTAGGGGGGGGCCCTTTTGGGTTTTTCATACCGGAGTGACCTAGGTTCGAGTCCGGGTCAGGGGGGGTTTGTAATTTATATTATTATTATTAACTTTTGGGGGTTGTTGTTGGGTTATTATTATTATTGTTTATTAATTATTATTTTTATTTTTTTTTATTATCATTTTTGTTATTACAATTATTTTTGTTGTTTTTGGTGTTTTTTTATTATCATTATTTATCATTGTTTTTTATTATTTTTATTGTTTTATTTTTATTGTTTTTAATTATTATCATTTTTAAATTTTTTATTATTTATTTAAATTAATTATTTTTTAATTTTTTATTTTATTATTTTTTTTTTATTATTATTTTTTATTTTTATTATTTTTTATTTTTATCATTTTTGTTTTTATTATGATTTTATTATTTTTATTTTTATTATTTTTTTTTTTTAAATTATCATCATTTTTATTATTTTTTGGGAATATTTTTGGTTTTATTATTATTTTTTTGGTATTACTTATCTTATTTTATTTTTTATTATCTTTTCTTATTTTTATTTTAATTATTTTTTTTTTATTTTTATAGAAAAAACCCCGGGGAAAAAAAACATTTCGCCGTTTTTTTCCTTTTTTTTTTAGTTTTTTTTTTCGCAATATTTTTTCTCTTTTCGACTTAGTGGTTTTCTATTTTTAGAAAAAACAGCCGCGGAAAAAAACATTTTTTCCCGCTTATTTTTTTATTTTTTATTTTCCTTTTTTTCTCTTTTTTGGGGGACTTCGCTTTTTTCCTATTTTTATAAAAAAAAATACCCGCGGAAAAAAAAATTTTTGCTGCTTTTTTTCTTATTTTTTAGTTTTTTTTTTCGCAATATTTTTTTTTTTTTTATTTTGCTTTTTGCTATTTTTATAAAAAAAACACCGGGGAAAAACAGTTTTCCCCGCTTTTTTTCTGATTTTCTTATTTTTAAATGATAAAAAAATACTGATAATAAAAATGTAATAATGAAAATTTAAAATTTAAATAAAAATTTAATGATAAAAAACCCTACAAAACAAAAAAAAAAGTAATAAAAATTAGAAGAAAATAGAATTAAAAATAAAATGATTAAATAGAAATTGTAAGATCTGAGGGTTTATAAATCCTAATAATGGGAAATTAGAAATGATGATGATGTAATAAAAATAATAAAATTAAGAAAGTAATTTTTAAAAATTTAAGGATAATAATAAGTAATCCCAAATAGAAATATTATTAATAAAAATGATAATAATCTAGAAATAATAATAGTAAAAAATAATGATATTTATGTTTAATAACAATTATGAAATTCTGATAATAATGAAAAATGTAAAAAAATAAAATGAAAATTTAAATAATAAAATGATTTTAAAAATTTAAAATAATGAAAATAATGAAAAGGTAAACAATAAAAATAAGAATAATGTGAAAAGATGTAATGAGGAAAAAAATAAAAATTTTTTTAATAAAATAAAAATAAAAAAATAATAAAAATAATAATAAAAGTCAAAATGAGAAATGATAAAAAAGGCGAGTGCGGGGGGGGGGATTGGGAAAAATTTTTAAGGACTTCTGCAAGGGGGGCCCAAGGGAGGGCGGGGTGGCGGGGGGTTGAGAATGGGACTTGGATTCGTCGAAAAATCCGGGTTCGAGGTTCGAGTCCCGGCCGGCGGTTTTTTCCTTGGGGAAAGGGAAACCCTTCCCCTTTAAAGGCCCATTAGTAAATGGCCATATTCTTGATTCGAAAATGACAGGAAATCATTAATTTTTCTATATATGTGTATAAAATATTTCTCTATAAAAAATGCTAAAAATTCACTTTTAATAGTAAAATTGTGAAATTTTTGATATGAAATAGGTGTAATGCTTTAAAATAAAATGGGTAAGGTAACAAAAATAAGCGAAGAAAGAAGAAAAAATAAAGAAGGGGAATAATGCAAGAAAAAAGGAAAATAAATAATCGAAAATAAAAAAGCGAAATGCTAAAAATTTGCGAAAATAGAAATGAAAAAAGCGAAAAATTGGGCGTAAAATTGCGAGGAAACCGAAAAAAGGAAAAAAAATAAACTTTCGAAAAAAACCGATAATAAAAAGCGAAATAAACGAAAAAAAATTGCGTGGAAATAAAAAAAGAAAAAAAAGCGAAAGTAGAAAAATGCGTAAAAATTGTGAAAAAAATTCAAAAACAAAACCCCCGAAAAAAATTTGGGGTTAAAAATTTGGGGAAAAGCGGCAAAATAAACCGATAAAAAGAATAAAAAGAAAAAAATTGCGTAAAACGGGGCGATAAAAAAAAGAAATAGGAAAGAAAGAAAAAAGCGTGCGACCAAACAAAAAAGACAAATGTGAAAAAATAAAATTTAAATAAAAAAAAATAAAAGTAAAAATAATGGGGTAAAAAAAAAAAATAAATAATGGGGTGGTAATAAGCGTGCGAAAATAAAAAAATTTAAAAAATTAATGATAATAATAACAAAATTTAAAAAGGGGGCGTCACACGAAACGATAAAAAATTAAAGAAAAACGAAAATGAAAGGCAAAAATTAGAAAAGCTGCGAAATATACCACTTTAGAAACTAATAGAACTAATAAAAAATAAGAAAAAGCGAAGTCAAAATCCATCAAAATTGCGATAAATCCCGAAACCGCAAATAAAGAGAAAAAAAAAAAAGGGCGTATATTTGCTTTAAAAATTGCGATAAAAATTTCCGAAAAAAAACAATCCGGGGAGATAGGATAAACATTAGATAAACAGAAAAACCCGAAAATTTAAAAAACGCTTTCAAAATTTTTCGATACAAAAAAAGGAATAAAAAAATAAGCGGAAAAACCCGCGATAAAAATGGGAAAACCAGCGAAGCCCGAAAAGAAAAAAATATTCCCAAAAAAAAAACCCAAAAAAATAAAAAAAATAAGCGGCAAAACTTTTTTTTTCCGGGCCTTTTTTTTCTAAAAAAATAAAAAACCGCAAAGGGTCCAGAGAGAAAAAAAAAAAGCGTAAATAAAAACGTGTTCCAAAGCAAAAAAAAGGGAAAGAAACGAAAAGGGAAAAAAAATGTGGAAAAAAAAATAAAAATTTTTTAAACGAGAAAAAAAAAAAGGGCAGGTCAAAAAAAAAAAAATAAAAAAATGAATATAAAAAAAAAAAAATAAAATAAAAGAATAAAGAAAAAAAAATAAATAAAATATTTTAAACCCCCCCTGATTGCTTTTTTCTTTTTTCCCTTTACATCCACTTTTTTTTTCCCTTTTTTTTTCTTTTTTTTTTTACTCGTTTGTTTTTTTTTTTTTTTGTTTTGTTTTCTTCTTTTAAATTTTTTTTATTATAACCCCTTTCCTTTTTTTTAAAACTGAAAATCTGATTTTTTTTAATTTTTTTTCAGGGGGTTTGATGACGTCACAGTGTGTGTATATATATGACCCAGTTTATCGCCAAATACAGTCAGTATATATATATATATATATATAATTCATATATATATATAATATATATATATATATATTATGTGTGTATGATGTATGTATATATATATATATATATATATATATATATATATATATATATATATATATATATATATATATATATCAGTCAGTGCGCCTCTTTTTGAGCCGAAAACACCGATGCCAGAAGTACACGAAGAAAAGTTTAATCTTGGGAGCCTGATATTCTTATTTCAATGGAGCGGGACGCGATCTGTTTCTTACAAGAAAAAAATGTACGTTTAGTGATGGCTGGCGATTTTATTTCCATGGTTTTACTTCTATTTATCTATTTTTCAAAATTATTTCGCCTAATGTTTAATCGCTTTCTTTGAATGGAGGCCCACACTATCGTTTTCTTTGAATAATTAATTTAGGGATAACTGCGATTATAAGTTTGTTACTCCAAGTGGTCTATGGGGAGATTGAGTTATCGATACAAACGTCTAAATTTGTATGGCGCTTCAAACGATATGAACTTTGTTTTATTTATGATATAAGTACCAATTCACTAGCAATTTATTAATACAACTGTGTTGACTACATACGATCTGTGTTGTGTTGACTAAATAGGACAAAGACAATGCACGAATGTTATTCTCTACAAGCATTAAGATATTTCATTGATGAAAATAAAATATAAAAGAAGGGAAAGAAAAAAACAACTGAAGAAACATCAAATGTACACTCACACAGACTTACAGACAGAATCCCTAAGGAAAGAGTTTTGTGATGGAGTGTATTTGAATAATTCACGGTGCCCCGCCTTGCACCTTAACGTTTTGTGTAGATCCGTTGAGAAGGTCTCGTTTCCTCTTATTGAAACGAGACCTTGATGAAGGTAGGGATGTGTATATTGTATATAATGTACGTGGGTAGGCGATGCATGTGGATTCGAGTTGGGAATATAAAAGGACCGATTTTTATAACTTACCTTAGATCTCGGTGGCAGCATTGGAAGAGGCAGCGCCTCCCACTCGCAAGACCCGGGATCGAGACCAGAGGAAACCTTCTTTGACTTAGGGAAAAGTTAACAGGTGTTTCACGACACCTGCTCGTGTTTGGCGGTTCACGAGCGTTCTCCACGGAGATAACGTCCCCCTCTCGAGTTCAGAAGTCAACTCGGGTCGGCAGCTATGTAGAGAGGCGGAGCAGCAGGCCACACGGTTTGATAAAATCGGTAAGCTGGAGTCTGGCTAGCCCACTCGCTGGCTGTTTTGCTTTCATTTGAAATTAATGATAATAATAATGATAATATATTATTATTATTATTATCATTATTATTGGTATTCTTATTTTTGTTATTATTATTATTATTATTATTATTATTATTATTGTTATCATAACTTTTTAGCGTAATTATTATTATTATTATTCAACGTGATTGTTATTTTAATTCATTTATTTTTTTATTATTAGCTTTATTATTGTTTACTATTATTATCATTATTATTATTATTATTATTATTATTATTATTATCATGAACTATTGATAATAGTTAAAATAATAATCATCATCATAACAACAGCAATGATAATGATACTGATATTGACAATAATGAAACTACTACTACTACTACTAATAATAACATCAACAACAACAACAACAACAATAATATAATAATGACAATAAAAAGATGATGATAAAAATTAAATTTAATCATAATGTTGATAATAATGATAAAAATAATAGTAATAATAATAATCTCATCATAATAATAATAACAATCATAATGATAATAAAAATGATAGCAATGATAATAATAATGATAATAATGATAATAATAATAATTATTATTATTATGATTATTATTATTATTATTATTGTTATTATTATTATTATTATTATTGTTATTATTATTTTTATTATCATATATATATATATATATATATATATATATATATATATATATATTATATATATATATATATATATATATATATATATATATATATCTTTCTCTCTATATATCTCCTTCTCTCTGTATATAAGTAAATGAATAGATAAATAAATAAATAAATATGTATATATATGTATGTATATATATATATATATATATATATATATATATATATATATATATATATATATATGGGAGGATATGGGAAGCAAGGAGACTATCAGCAGGAGAAAAGCCGCTGTTCAAGTTGAAATTAGGCAGCAGCTTTATAAGGGAGGATTCCACCAGCCTGCGGGAGTGGACATCGGCGGAAGGAAAGACAATCCGCACTGCTGACCAGTCCATCTGATGACCAGTGTCCTACTGATGGCAAAAGAGGGCGTTATTGTTGTGTCCCCTGGATACAGCGTACTTATGTTGAGACAGACGCTTGGTAAGACTGGCGCCTGTTTCGCCAAAGTACTGCTTGTCACAGGAGGCACAAGGAACAGCATAGGTGCCCACCTTCGAGGAGGAAGGAGGGCTGGTATGGACCAGGTTGCGACGGAGAGTGTTCACCTGGCGAAAGATCAGCCTGCAGTTGAGAGGGTGAAGAGGGCGACGGAGAGAGTAGATTTCCTCAGTGTAGGGCAGGCTGAGGACGGGCAAGTGAGGAGTCTGTTTAGGAGGAGAGTCGTGGTATCATACGGGAGAATGTTTTGATATTCAAATATGCATATATATATATATATATATATATATATATATATATATATATATATATATATATATACTGACTGTATTTGGCGGTAAACTGGGTCATATTATACACACACTGTGACGTCATCAACCATATGAAATAATATTATTAAATAAAATCAAATTACAGTTTTAAAATAACAGGAAGGATGTCATAAAAAATATATGAGAAGAAAACGAAGAAAAAAGCAAACGTAGTAAAAAAAAAAAAAAAAAAAAAAAAAAAAAAAAAAAAAAAAAAAACAGGGAAAAAGCAAATAGAAGAAATATCTTAAAACAGTGAATAAGAATTCAATAAAAAAACAACAACAAGAGCTGATAAAAAATAACGGACGCGGTAAAAATACGAAAGTGTATATATAAAGGAATAAAGAAAACGACAATCAGGCAGACTTGTTTATTTTATTTATTTTATTTCTTTATTCTTTTATTTATTTCTATTTTATTTATATTAATTCTCTTATTATTATTATTATTTTTTTATCTCGACCTCGCCCTTTTTAGACTTCGCTGGTTTTTTATTTTTATAGAAAAAACAGCCGCGGAAAAACAGTTTTGCCGCTTATTTTCATATTTTCTTTAGTTTTTATTTTCGCATTTTTTTTTCTCTTTTTGACTTCGCTGTTTTTCTATTTTTATAGAAAAAAACATCCGCGGAAAAACAGTTTTGCCGCTTATTTTCTTTAGTTTTTATTTTCGCATTTTTTTTCTCTTTTTGCTTTTTTTTTTTATAGAAAAAACTGCCTTGGAAGAAAAGTTTTGCCGCTTATTTTCTTATTTTCTATAGTTTTTATTTTTGCATTTTTTTCCTCGGTTCGACTTCGCTGGTTTTCTATAAAAAAACACCGAAAATTTTGTTTTTTTTTTTTTTTGGTTTTTTTTTTTTTTTCTTTTCGACTTGCTGTTTTTCTATTTTTATAGAAAAAACAGCAGCGGACAAACAGTTTTGCCGCTTATTTTCTTATTTCCTTTAGTTTTTATGATAATAATAATACTGATAATAATGAATGTAATAATGATGATGAAAATATAATAATAATAATGATAACAATGATAATAATAACTACAATAACAAAATAAAAAGTAATAAAAATTGGTAATGATAGTAAAAGTAAAAATAATAATGATTATAATAGTAATTGTAATGATCATGATAGTATAAATACTAATAATAATGATAATGATAATAATAACAATAATGAGAGTAATGAAAAGTAATATTAATAATAGTAATGATGATAATAAAGTAATACAAATAGTAATAATATTATTAATAATAATATAATCATAGTAATAATAATAATAATAGTAATAATACTAATGATAATTATGATAATAACAATTATGATAATACTGATAATAATGATAATGGTAAAACATAATAATGATAACTATAGTAATAAGAATGATAATAAGAATTATAATAATTATAATAATGACAATAATGATAAGGTTAACAATAAGAATAAGAATAATGATGATAAAGATGATAATGATGAAAATAATAATAATAATAATAATAATAATAATAATAATAATAATGTCAATAATGATGATAATGATAATAGGCGAGTGCGGGGGAAGGGGACTTGGCAACATTTAAGGACTTCTGCAAGGGTTGCAATGGAGGGCGCGGTGGTCGAGCGGTTAGAGCATCGGACTTGGATTCGTCGACAAATCCAGGTTCGAGGGTTCGAGTCCCGGCCGGCGCGTTGTTCCCTTGGGCAAGGAACTTCACCTTGATGGCCCACATGTAAATGGCCATATTCTCTGATTCTGTAAATGTACATGTACATCATTAATTGTTCATATATATGTGTATATAAATATGTTTCTATGAAATGCTAAGAATATTCACGTTAATATGTAAATATGTGTGTAATGCGTAAAATCAAATAGGTAAGGTAACGAAAATAAGCGAAGCAAGAAGAAGAAGAATGAAGAAGAGGAATAATGCAAGAAACAGAAAATAAATAAGCGTAAATATGGTAGAAATAGCGAAAATATGCGTCAAAACTGTGAATAAATAATAAGCGTTGAAATAAACCGATAATAATAAGCGAAATAAAACGAAAATAAAACATTGCGTCGAACGTGCGATAAAAATACGAAATAGGAAATAAAGAAAAATCGAAAAGAAAAAAATGCGTCAAAATTACGATAAAAATTCGAAATAAGCAAAAATAATTGCGTCAAAATTGCGGTGAGTAATAAGCGGCGAAATAAAAAGATAGGATAAGCAATAAATAATAATAAGCGAAAGTAAAAATTGCGTATAAAAAGAGGAAAACAGCGAAGTCAAAAAGAGAAAAAAAAATGCAAAAATAAAACTAACGAAAATAAGCGGCAAAACTGTTTTTCTACGGCTGTTTTTTTATAAAAATAGGAAAACAGCGAAGTCAAAAAGAGAGAAAAAAAAATGCGAAAATAAGACTAAAGAAAATAAGCAGCAAAACTGTTTTTCCGCGGCTGTTTTTTCTATAAAAATAGAAAAACAGCGAAGTCAAAAAGAGAAAAAAAAAAAAGCGAAAATAAAACTAAAGAAAATAAGAAAATAAGCGGCAAAACTGTTTTTTCCGCGGCTGTTTTTTCTATAAAAATAGAAAAACAGCGAAGTCAAAAAGAGAAAAAAAAAAAGCGAAAATAAGACTAAAGAAAATAAGCGGCAAAACTGTTTTTCCGCGGCTGTTTTTTCTATAAAAATAGAAAAACAGCGAAGTCAAAAAGAGAGAAAAAAATTGCGAAAATAAAACTAAGGAAAATAAGCGGCAAAACTGTTTTTCCGCGGCTGTTTTTTCTATAAAAATAGAAAAACAGCGAAGTCAAAAAGAGAAAAAAAAAAAAGCGAAAATAAAACTAAAGAAAATAAGCGGCAAAACTGTTTTTCCTCGGCTGTTTTTTTTCTATAAAAATAGAAAAACAGCGAACTCAAAAAGAGAAAAAAAAAAAAACGAAAATAAAACTAAAGAAAATAAGCGGCAAAACTGTTTTTCCTCGGCTGTTTTTTCTATAAAAATGGAAAAACAGCGAAGTCAAAAAGAGAAAAAAAAAGCGAAAATAAAACTAAAGAAAATAAGCGGCAAAACTGTTTTTCCGCGGCTGTTTTTTCTATAAAAATAGAAAAACAGCGAAGTCAAAAAGAGAGAAAAAAAAATGCGAAAATGAAAACATGTGTTAACAAAACAGAAAAAAACGAATAAGAGTGAAAAGCGAAACCAAAATGTGCGAAAAGAATAGAAAATTTGCGAGAAAGAAAAAGGGCGAGGTCGAAATAATAATAATAATAATAATAATAAAATGAATACAAATAAAATAGAAATAAATAAAAGAACAGATAAATAAAATAGATAAAATAAACAAGTCTGCCTGATTGTCGTTTTCTTTATTCCTTTATATATACACTTTCGTATTTTTACCGCGTCCGTTTCTTTTATCAGCTCTTGTTGGGTTTTTTTTTATTGAATTCTTATTCACTGTTTTAAGATATTTCTTCCATTTCCCTTTTTTTTTCTCTCTCTTTTTTTTTTTTTTACTACCTTTGCTTTTTTTTCTTTCTTTGTTTTCTTTGATAATCAAGATAATAATGATGAAAATAATGAAAATAATAATAATAATAATAATAATAATAATAATAATAATGTCAATAATGTTGATAATAATAATAGGCGAATGCGGGGTAAGGGGACTTGGCAACATTTAAGGACTTCTGCAAGGGTTGCAATGGAGGGCGCGGTGGTCGAGCGGTTAGAGCATCGGACTTGGATTCGTCGACAAATCCAGGTTCGAGGGTTCGAGTCCCGGCCGGCGCGTTGTTCCCTTGGGCAAGGAACTTCACCTAGATGGCCCATATGTAAATGGCCATATTCTCTGAATCTGTAAATGTACATGTACATCATTAATTGTTCATATATATGTGTATATAAATATGTCTCTATGAAATGCTATGAATATTGAGGTTAATGTGTAAATATATGTGTAATGTTGATATGTAAATATGTGTGTAATGCGTAAAATCAAATAGGTAAGGTAACAAAAATAAGCGAAGCAAGAAGAAGAAGAATGAAGAAGAGGAATAATGCAAGAAACAGAAAATAATAAGCGTAAATATAGTAGAAAAAGCGAAAATAATTGCGTCAAAATTGCGAATAAATAATAAGCGTATGAAATAAACCGATAATAATAAGCGAAATAAAACGAAAATAAAACATTGCGTCGAACGTGCGATAAAAATACGAAATAGAAAATAAAGAAAAATCGAAAAAAACGTCAAAATTACGATAAAAATTCGAAATAAGGGAAAATCATTGCGTCAAAATTGCGAATATGAGAGAGGGAAATAAACCGAAAATAAAATAAAATAAAACGAAAGTAAAAATTGCGTCAAACGTGCGATAAAAATACGAAATAGGAAAGAAAAAAATAAGCTTGAGGC
This sequence comes from Penaeus monodon, assembly GCF_015228065.2. Taxonomy (NCBI): domain Eukaryota; kingdom Metazoa; phylum Arthropoda; class Malacostraca; order Decapoda; family Penaeidae; genus Penaeus; species Penaeus monodon. Next base: position 51,916,471 of record NC_051398.1, read on the forward strand.
AATGGAACATCAACGAAAACATGCAAAATATGCATGATTTCGTTGATGTTCCATTGCCTGAAACTTCAATCCCCCAAGGTCGCTGGTAGTGACTCGGTGTTTGATTTTAATTAGCAGATCTAAGGAAACTTTCGTGTAAAACAATAATAATAATAATAATAATAATAATAATAATAATAATAATAATAATAATAATAATAATAATAATAATAATAATAATAATAATGAAAATAATGATAATAATAATAATAATAATATAAAAATAGTAATAATAATAATGATAATAACATTAATAAATAAATAAATAAATAAGAATTGTGAAATTAATGATAATAATGACTGTAATAAGTCATTTTTGCTTTGAGCCAAAAGCGTTGTATTGCTTCATATTCATCTTTATTTGAAATTAGCAGCAGCTTTATAAGGAGGATTCCACCGCCTGGGTGGAGTGGACATCGGCGGAAGGAAAGACAATCCGCACTGCTGACCAGTCCTCTGATGACCAGATGTCCCTACTGATGCAAAAGAGGGCGTTATTGTTGTGTCCCCTGATACAGCGTACTTATGTTGAGACAGACGCTTGGTAAGACTGGCGCCTGATTTCGCCAAGTACTGCTTTTCACAGTACGGCCAAGGAACAGCATAGGTCCCACCTTCGAGGAGGAAGGAGGGGCTGGGTATGGAACAAGGTTGCGACGAGAGTGTTCACCTGCGAAAGATCAGCCTGCAGTTGAGAGGGTGAATAGGGCGCGAGAGAGTAGATTTCCTGCGTGTAGGGCAGAGCGAGGACTGGCAAGTGAGAGGCTGTTTTGAGAGGAGAGTCGTGGTATCATACTGGAGAATGTTTTTGATATTCATGTATATATATGCATATATAGATATAATAGTATATATATATTACTATTAGTATTATATTAGTTAATAATTATATATATTCTGACTGTATTTGCGGTAAACTGGGTCTATATACACACACACTGTGACGTCATCAACCATAGTAAATAATGTTATTAAATAAAATCAAATTACCGTTTTTAAATAACAGGAAGGATGTCATAAAAAATAAGTATGAGAAGAAAACAAAGAAAAAGCAAACGTAGTAACAAAAAAAACAAAAAAAAAAAAAAAAAACAAAAAAAAAAACAGGGAAAAAGCAAATAGAAGAATATTCTTAAAACAGTTATAAGAATTCAATAAAATACCAAAACAAGAGCTGATAAAAAATAACGACAGCTGTAAAAAATACGAAAGTGTATATGTAAAGGAATAAAGAAACGACATCAGGCAGACTGTTTTATTTTATTTTATTTTTATTTCTTATTCTTTTTTTATTTCTCTATTTATTTATATTTATTTCTCTTATTATTTATTATTATTAATTTTTTATCTCGACCTCGCCCTTTTTAGACTTGTGCTGGTTTTTTATTTTAATCGAAAAACAGCCGCACGTGAAAAACCGTTTTACGCTTATTTTCAAGTTTTATTTTTTCGCATTTTTTTTCTTCTTTGTGACTTCGCTGTTTTCCTATTTTTATAGAAAAAGCAGCCGCGGAAAACCCGTTTTTGCCGCTTATTTGCTTTAGTTTTTTATTTCGCTTTTTCTCTTTTTTGCTTAGCTGTTTTTTCTAGTTTTTATTATAGAAAAAACAGCCGAGGAAAAACAGTTGTTGCCGCTTATTTTCATATTTCTTTAGTTTTTCTTTGCCCCGGGAGGGGGGGGGGAAATATTTGTTCTCTTTTTCGACGTCGCTGGTTTTTCTATTTTTATAGAAAAAACATCCGCGGCAAACAGTTTTGGTGGCCGCTTATTTTCTTAGTTTTTATTTTCGCATTTTTTTTTCTCTTTTTGACTTCGCTGTTTTCCTATTTTTATAGAAAAACTGCCTTGGAAGAAAAGTTTTGCCGCTTATTTCTTTTTTCTATAAGTTTTTATTTTTTTTTGCATTTTTTTCCTCGGTTCGACTTCGCTGGGTTTGCTATATTTATAGAAAAAACAGGCCGCGGGAAAAACAGTTCGGCCGCTTATTTTCTTTAGTTTTATTTTGGCTTTTTTTTTTTTTTTTTTTCTTTCGACTTGCTGTTTTTTTCTATTTTTATAGAAAAACCGCAGCGGACACACAGTTTTGCCGCTTTTATTTTATTATTTCCTTTAGTTTTTTAAATGATAATAATAATACTGAAATATGAATGTAATAATGATGATTGAAAATATATAATAATAATGATAACAATGAATAATAATAACTACATAACATAAATAAAAAGTAATAAAAAATTGGTAATGATAGTAAAAGTAAATAATAATGATTATATATAAATTGTAATGACATGAATAAGTAATAAATATCAATAATGATGATAATAAATAATAATAACAGTAATGATAGTAATGAAAGAGTATATTAATATAGTAATGATGATAATAAAGTATTAACAAAATTAGTAATAATATTTTCTATAATAATGATCATAGTAATAATATAGATTATAGTATCTACTATGTAATTGTGATAATAACAATTATGATAATACTGGTAATAATGATAATGGTATAACATAATAATGATAACTATATTACTAAGATATGATAATAAGAATTATAATAATTATACTAATGACAATAATGATAAAAGGTTAACAATAAGAGATACGAATCTGATGATAAAGATGATAATGATGAAAATCATAATGTAATAAATAATCATAATAATATTAATAATAATTTCCATACTGAATGATGAATGATATAGGCTAGTGCGGGGGAAGGGGAACTTGGCCACATGTTAAGCCTTCTGGCAAGGGTTGCACTGGAGGGGCCGCGGTGGTCGGCGGTTAGAGCATCGTGACTTGGATTCGTCGACAAATCCATGTTCGAGGGTTCGAGTCCCCGGCCGTGGCCGCGTTGTTTTCCCTTGGGGGCACGAACTTCACCCTTTGGGTGCACCCCATGTAAATGGCCATATCTCTGATTCTGTAAAATGTACATGTACTCATCTTAATGTTCTATATCATGTGTATATAAATACTGTTTCTATAAATGCTAAGATATTCACGTTATAATGTAAATATGTGTGTAATGCGTAAAATCAATAGTTATAGGTACGAAAATAAGCGAAGCAGAGAGAAAAGAATGGAAGAAGCGGAATAATGCCAAGAACAGAACTAAATAAGCTTAAATATGGTTAGAACAATAGCGAAATAAATTTGCGTCAAAACTGTGAATAATAATAATAAGCGTTTGAAATAAACCGATATAATAAAGCGAAATAAAACGAAATATAAACTTGCCCGTCGAAACGTGCGATAAAAATCGGAATAGGAAATAAGAAAAAGCGAAAAAAAGAAGAAAATGCCTCACAAATTAACGATAATAATTCGAAATAAGCAAAATAATTGCGTCAAACATTGCGGTGAGTATAGCTGCGAAATAAAAAGATAGGTATAAGCAATAAATAATATAAGCGAAAGTTAAAAATTGCGTATAAAAAGAGAAAACATCGGAAGTCAAAAGAAAAAAAAAATTTTGCAAAAATAAAACTAAGAAAATAAGCGGCAAAACCTGTTTTTCTACGGCTTGTTTTTTCGACTAAAAATTAGAAAACAGCGAAGTCAAAAGAGAGAAAAAAAGCGAATTAATAAAACAAGAAATAGCGGCAAAACTGTTTTTCCTCGGCTGTTTTTTTTCTATAAAATGAAAAAATATCGGGGGGGGGGGGGGGGAAGGGTCAAAAAGAGAAAAAAAATGCAAAAATCAAAACAGAAAATAAGCGCAAAACTGTTTTTTTTCCGCGGCTGTTGTTTCTATAAAAATAGGATAAAAACGAGTCAAAAAGAGAGAGAAAAAAAAAAGCGAAATAAAACTAAGCAATAAGCGGCAAAACTGTTTTTCCGCGCTGTTTTTTCTAATAAAACAATAGAAAAACAGCGAAGGTCAAAAATAGAAAAAAAAAAAGCGAAAATAAGACTAAAGAATAAGCAGCAAAACTGTTTTTTATCCGCAGCTGTTTTTTCTATAAAAATAAAAACCGCGAAGCAAAAGAGAGAAAAAAAAAAAGCGAAATAAAACTAAAGAAAATAAGCCAGCAAAACTGTTTTTCCGCAGCTGTTTTTCTATAAAAATAGAAAAACAGCGAGAGGTCAAATAAGAGAGAAAAAAAAAGCGAAATAAAACGAAGAAATAAGCGGCGCAAACATGTTTTTTCCTCGGCTGTTTTTTTTATTTATAAAATGGAAAACAGCGAACAGTTACAAAAAGAGAACAAAAATGACAAAAATAAACTAAGGAAAAATAAGCCGGCAAATACTGTTTTTTTTCTTTTCCGCGGCTGTTTTTTTTTTCTAATAGAAATAGAAAAACAGCGACTCAAAAAGAGAAAAAAAACAACGAAAATAAACTAAAGAATATAAGCGGCAAACTGTTTTTTCCTCGGCTGTTTTTTCTATAAAAATAGAAAAACAGCGAAGTCCAAAAAGGAGAGAAAAAAAGCGAAAATAAACTAAAGGAAATAATCGGCAAAACTGTTTTTTCGCGGCTGTTTGTTTCTATAAAGAGAAAACCAGCTGAAGTCAAAGAGAGAAAGAAAAATGCGAAAATGAAAACAATTTGTTAACAAAACAGAAAAAAAAACGAATAAGAGTGAAAAGCGAACCAAAATGTGCGAAAGAATAGAAAATTTGCGTAGAAAGAAAAAGGGCAGGGTCGAAATAACTAATAATTAATAATCTAATAAAATGAATACAATATATAGCAATAATAAAAGAACAAATAAATAAAATAGATAAAATAACAAGTTCTGCCTGATTGTCGTTTTTCTTTTAAGTTCCTTTATATTTACGGCTTTCGTATGTTTAAGACCAACCGCGTCCGTTGTCTTTATCAGCTTCTTGTTGGGTTTTTTTTTATTTGAATTCTTTATTCACTGTTTTTAAGATATTTCTTCGCATTTTCCCTTTTTTTTCCCTCTCTCTCTTTTTTTTTTTTTAGTCTAAACCTTTGCTTTTTTTTCCTTTCTTGTTTTCTTTGATAATCAAGATAATAATTGATAGAAAATATGAAAATATAAATAATAATAATAATAATAATATTAATAATAAGGTTCAATAATGTTTGATAATAATACTAGGGCCCCCCCCCCCCCGTGCGGGTAGGGACCTTGCAACATTTAAGGACTTCTGCAAGGTTTTGCAATGGAGGGCGCGGTGTCGAGCGGTTTTTTAGGAGCCATCGTACTTGGAATTCGTCGACAAAAATCCAGTTCGAGGGTTCGAGTCCCGGCCGGCGCGTTGTTCCCTTGGGTCAAGAGGAACTTCACCTAGATGGCCCAGATGTAAATGGCCATATTCTCTGATCTGTAATGTACCTTTACATCATTAATTTGTTCATATATATGTGTAATGATAAATATGTCTCTATGAAATGCTATGAATAATTGAGATGTTAACTGTGTAATATATTTGTAATGTTGATATGTAAATATGTGGTGTAATGCGTAAAATCAAATATGTAAGGTTAGACACAAATAAGCGAAGCAGAAGAAGAAATGACAGAAGAGGAATAATGCAAGAAACAGAAAATAAATAAGCGTAAATATATAGAAACAAAAGGGAAGGAAGAAGGGAGAAAAGAAAGCTGAGGAAGCAGAAGAGAAGAGAGAAGGGAAAGGAAAAGCAACGCGGCAGAGGGAGAGAAAAAGGAGAGGCAGAGAGGAAAGGGAAGAAAAGAAGAAGAGAAAGAAAAAGAAAAGAGCAGCGAAAGGGGCCGAAGAAAGGGAAGGGCGAAAAAAAGAAAAGGGAAAAGAGAAAGAGAGCTAGAAGAGGGAGAAGAGAAATAAGCCGTGAGAAAAGAGAAGAGAGGAACGAAGAAAGAGGGAAAAAAGGTTGTGATGGGCCAGGACAGGGGAGAAAAGAAGCGGCAGATGATCGAGGCGAAAATAAGTTGCGTCAAAAGTTGCGATAAATAATAAGCGTATGAAAAATAAACCGATTATCATAAGCGAAATACAACGAAATAAAACATTGCGTTCGAACGTGGCTCGGTAAAAATATCGAACATAGAAAATAAAGAAAATCGAAAAAAACGTCAAAATTACGATAAAAGAAACATCGAAAGAAGGGAAAGAATCAAGGGCGTTCAAAATTGCGAATATTAAGAGGAAATAGAACCGAAAATAAAATAATAAAACGAAAGTAAAAATTGCGTCCAAACGTTCGAGACACAATACGAAATGGAAGAAAAAAAATAAGCTTGAGCAATTGGAAACATCACGAAAACATGCAAAATATGCATGATTTCGTTGATTGTTCCATTTGCCCTGAAAACTTCAATCCCCAAGGTCGCTGGTAGTGTACTCGGTGTTTGATTTTATGAATTAGCAATCTAAGTAAACTTGTTCGTGTACAACAATAAATAATAATAATAAATAATTAATAATAATAATAATAATAATCATAATAATAATAATAATAATAAGAATAATAATAATAATAATCATGAAAAATAATGATTAATAATACGTATAAATAATTATAGAATAGTAATAATATAATTATAATAAATTAAAAATCATAAATAAATAAGAATTGTGAATTAATGATCATAATGACTTATAAGTCATTTTTTTTTTTTTTGCTTTTGAGCAAAAGCCGTTGTATTTGCTTCATATTAAAAAGCTTTATTTGACATATGGAGGAATATAGAATAACAAATTGTTTTCCCCGAAATTTTATCGCTTTCTTTGAATGAAGGCCCACATTATCGTTTTCTTTGAATATAAATTTAGGGATAACTGCGATTATAAGTTTTGTTACTCCACGCGTCCTATGGGAGAGGATCTGTAGTTATCGATACAAACGGTCTAAAATGAAAGCTGTTTTTGCTTTCATTTAAAATTTAATAATAACATATATATCATTATTACTATTTATTTCATTATTATTTATTGTTATTATTTACGTTTATTATTATCATAACTGTTTAGCATCATTATTATTAATCACTATTCAACGTTAGTGTTACCTTTTTATTTATTTATTTCTCCTCGCTATTATTATTTTTGTTAATATTATTATTATTAGTATTAATACATAACTCAAAATATAATCATCATCATAAACAACAGCAATGATAATGATATTGATATAATAATAATAATAATAATAAGAATAATAAAATAATAATATAATAATAATAATATAATACTAATACTAATCATAATAATAATAACAATAATAATAATACATAATAATAAATAATAATATAATACTAATCATAATAATCATATAATACTCATAATATAATATAATAATACAACAACACCGCAACAACAACAACAACAACATAATAATAATAATAATAATAATAATAAATAATAATAATGACAATAAAAAGATGATGAAAATGAAAACATTATTGATAATGAATATATATACTAAAAATAACAGTATAAGCATGATAATAATAACAATAATAGAAGGAGAGATAGAGAGGAGAGAGAGAGAGAGAGAGAGAGAGAGAGAGAGAGAGAGAGAGAGAGAAAAGAGAGTAAAGAGAGAGAGAGAGAGGAGAGAGGAGAAAAAGAAAGAGAGAAAGAGAGAGAGAGAGGGGGGGGAGAGAGAGAGAGGGAAAGAGGGAGAGAGAAAGGAGGAGAGGAGCAAAGAAAGAGAGAGAGAGTTGACACAAAGGCGAATAAAAACTTTGTTAGATACTTTGTAAGTCAAATGACAAGCGTCCGAGATACGTACAATCAATGAAAATGATAGATAATGTAATAATAACCAGTAATAATAATCAATAATAACAACAATGGATAAAGGATTGTAATTATATAAATTATTATTATGTTAATAATGACAATAATAATATACTGATAATAATAGAGATAATTGTAATGACTACAATAACACAAACAACAATGATAATTAATTGTAATACTAATAATAATAATAATTCTACACTACAATAATAATAATAATCATAATAATGATAATAAGGAATTCAATAATAATAATAATAATAATATAATATAATAATAATCATATACCAATAATTAATAAGAATATGAATAATAACCAAAGCAATTAAATAATCACAATAAACTATTGACACATAATAATTTATTAATAAATTGTCATTAAATTTGCTTTTTTTCTATAATAATATGATAATAATAATAATAGTAATAATAATGACAAAGAAATAAAGATAAATAATAATAAAACCGTATAATAATTATAAAACAAAAGTTGATAATGATAATAATATTATTAATAAGGATAAGAATGAAGAAACATAATGAACATAATAATATTGATAATGAAAATAGTAATAACAATAATAATAAAATAATCATAAACATAATAATAATAATAGTAATAATAGTAATAACAGCAAATGATACTACTCACAATAATAATAATAATAATGGATAATACATGCATTAATAAAAATGAAACCATAATAAAGGACTATAAGTAAACACGACTTGCCTGTTTTGTTATTGGAGCTCTTGCCTTATAAAAAATATAAAATTACATTATAAAGTTTCTTGAGCACACTTACCAGGAAATTCTCAAATTAAGAAATCCAAAATAGTCTAGTAACAGCAACAGTGCACATGTTCTCAGAATGAGTAATATCAATCTGATTGTGTTCATTTTGTTTGGTGTGAATTGAATTTTGACTGGATGTTTTTGATTTGTTGGTTTACTGGCATATATTTTGGCATGTTTCCCGTTGATGTTCGCATTGCCTCACAGGCTCAATCACCCTAGGTCACTGGTAGTGATTCCTCGGTGTTGATTTTAATGTAGCAGATTCTACGGAGACGATTCGTATAAATATAATTGATGATAAAATAATTAATGTATAATTATTTATAATACACATTAATAGTAAAGGTAATATGAATATAATTACAATAATAATAATAATAATAATAAATAATAATAATATTAGTGTTGTAATAATTAATATTAAGATATAATAATAACATTTATAAGAGATAATTATTATTATTATTCATTATTATTTATTATTATTATATGTTATTGGTACTATTTGCTATAAGTTTTGTGTCATCATTATCAATTGTGTTTATTATATTTAAGCATGAATTATTATTATTATGTAACTATTATTTTTTTATCATTATTATCAATCATTATCATGAATTTCATTTTTTCATCATCTTTTTATTGTCAGTATTTATTGTGAGATTATTTATTTTATGTATGTTATCTATTATGTTGTTGGTTAGTTCGTATGTTGTTGTGTGTTGTTGTTTGTTTGTTGTCGTTGTTGTTAGCTGTTTGTGCTGATGATTCGAATTTCTGATGTTGAAGGAGTAGATAGTTAGTATATTCGTATTAGTATCTTATTGGTCATATCAGTATATTTTCGTGCTGTTTTATGAATGATGATTTATTAATTTTGATTATTTTAATATTGATAATAATAATAATATAATTAATAATTAATATAATCATATATATAATCAATAATATAATAATGTTATATAAATTAATAATAATAATGTATACATAGATAAGTTGAATAATTATAATGATAATAATAATAATAATTGTATATTAATTAAATCATCATTGGAAGTTGCCCTTTATATAAGTAAATACATAATAATGAATACAATAACCACTAATAACCAAGTTATAATAATAGGAAACAATAAATGAATAGAAAATAACATACCGTAAATAATAATACTAATATTAGTCCGCTAGAAACGTTATGATAATAACAATAATATATTATGATACTATTATTTTCAATGAAAGCAGCCAAACGACCATTTAGTCATTAGTATTATCAATTATATATTTATTGTTGTGGTGTTGTTGTTGTTTGTTGTTTGTTGTTTGTTGTTTGTTGTTTTGTTGTTTTGTTGTTATTGTTGTTTGTTGTTAATGTTGTTTGTTGTTGTTGTTTGTTGTTGATGATGATGTTAGTAGTAGTGTAGTAGTAGTATTAATATTAGTATTAGTATCATATTGGTCAATAGCAGGTATCATTATCATTCTGTTGTTATGATGATTGATTATTATTTTGAGTAATTATTCATAAGTAATACCTAATAATAATAATAATAATAATAATCATAATATACTATACTAATAATATGTTAATAATATAATAATAATAATAATACTATAATGTTTAATAATAATCACATAATGATCATAATAAATAGTAATGACATAATATAATAATAATAAGATAATAACACTAATACCTAATTATAATAATAGGAAAAAATAAATGAATACAAAATACAATAACGTTAATAAATAATCATAAATAATTACAGCTAAAAAGTCTTAGATAATAACCAATAATAATTATTATTAATTATTTTTCAAATGAAACGCGAAAACAGCCAGCGAGTGGGCTAGCCAGACTCCAGCTTACAGATTTTAATCAACCGGGTGCCTGCTGCTTCCGCTCTCCTAATAGCATGCCGACGGCCGAAGTTGACCTCTGACCTCTGAGAGGGGGACGTATCTCCGTGGAGAACGCTCGTGAACCGGGGGGGGGGGGGGCCAAACACGCGCAGTGTCGTCCAAACACCTGTTAGACTTTTTCCCTTTAGTCCAAAGACGGTGTTCCTCCTGGTCTCGATCCCGTCTGCGAGTGGTGAGGCGCTGCCTCTTCCAAGGCTGCCACCGAGAGTCTAAGGTATTTTATAAAAATCGGTCCTTTTATATTTCCAACTCGAATCAACATGCATCGCCTACCTCACGTACATTACATACAATTCACACATCCCTCCTTCATCAGTATAGAGGAAACGAGACCTTCTCAACCGGATCTACACAAAACGTTAAGGTTGCAAGGCGGGGGCACCGTGGAATTATTCAATAAGCTCCATCACAAAACTCTTTCCTTAGGGATTCTTGTCTGTAAGTCGTGGTGTGAGTGTACATTTGATGTTTCTTTCAGTTTGCTTTTTTCTTCCCTTCCTTTTCTAATTTTATTTTTATCAATGTGAAATATCTTAATGCTCGTAGAGAATAAACATTCGTGCATTATCTTTGTCCTATTTTATTCAACACAACCAGATCGTATTTAGTCCACACAGTTAGTATTAATAAATTTTGCTAGTGATTGTACTTATATCAATACACATAAAAACAAAGTTCATATCGTTTGAGAATCACATACATAATTTAGACGTTTGTATCGGGATACTCACGATCTCCCATATACCCACTTGTTGGGAGAACAAACTTATAATCGTCAGTTATGCCTAAATTAATTATTCAAAAGAACACGATAATGGTGGGGGCTCTCCATCAAAGACGCGATTAAACATTAAGCGAAATAATTTTGTGATTTTTTGTTTTTCTTGAACAAATAGATAAATAGAAGTAAAACCATGGAATAAAAATATCGCCAGCCCATCACGACACGTATATTTTTCATCGTTTGTAAGAAACAGATCACGTCCCGCTCCTAGTGAAAAGGTTTAAAAAAAGAATATCGGCTCCCAGATTAAAACTTTTCTTCGTGTAAGTTTCTGGCATCGGTGTTTTTCGGGTCAAAAAAGGCGCATGAATGCTATAGCTTACATACATATATAATATATTATATATATATATATATTATAGATATATATATATACCTATATATATATATATATATAGCATAGTATATATATATATATAATACACATACATATAGACTAACTGTATTTGGCGATAAACTGGGGACTGGTCATATATATACACACTGTGTAGGTCTCACCATATGAAATAATAATATTAAATAAAATCAGATACAGTTGTAAATAACAGGAAGGATGTCCATAATAAAAATTAGAAAAGAAAACAAACAAAGAAAGAAAAAAGCACAACGTGTAAAAAAAAAAAAAAAAAAATGTGTATGTGAAAGTCTATATGGTAAAAGGAATAAAGAAAACGACAATCATAAGCAGACTTATATATTTTATCATTTATTTTATTTCTTTTATTCTTTTACTTTATTTTATTTTAATTTGTATTATGTTTATTATTTATTTTTTTT
>NC_051398.1:51933507-51936342 GCF_015228065.2 Penaeus monodon
AGAATTGAAAACTGTTCTATCAATAAGACAACTAAAGAACTCTACCAAGGAGTACGAAACATCACACGAAAATTTAAACCTACAATGGACACTATCAAAACTGAAGATGGACTTGTTTTATGTGATGGAAAAGAAGTCAAAGATAGATGGAATCAATATTGTTCCAACTTATACAAAAAGAATAAAAATCTAACAACAACATTAATCAGACTCAATGACAGCGAGGATGAACCACCGCCACTGCTGGACGAAGTTATAAAAGCCATAAAAGAAGTAAAGAATAACAAGAGCCCCGGAATAGATGAAATAACAGCAGAACTAATTAAGAATGCTGGCGAAAGTGTTGAATACTTCTTCTACAAACTCTGTACAAAAATATGGAATGAAAGAAAATGGCCAGAAGACTGGGTAAAATCAGTCTTTACTCCCATACCTAAAAAAAGGTGACGCACTCCAATGCAACAATAATAGGACAATTGCCTTAATAAGTCACAGCAGCAAAATTTTGTTGAAAATTATTGCTGAAAGAATGAAGTTGAAGTTAAGAGAGGAAATTGCAGACGAACAAGCGGGTTTTCGCCCTGGAAAAGGTACCAGAAACCAGATTCTAAATTTAAAATTGATCATAGAGAAAAACAGAGAACATCAAAAAGACCTATACCTGTGTTTCATCGATTATGTGAAAGCTTTTGATACTGTTGATCACGATATTCTCTGGAATAACATGTACGATATGAAGTTTCCAAAAAACACATCATCAGATTAATATAAGCCTTGTATGACCAACAACAAGCAGCTGTAAGAACCACTTATGGGTTAACAGAATGGTTCGAAGTCAAACAAGGAGTACGACAGGGTTGCATTCTGTCTCCGCAACCCTTGCAGAAGTCCTTAAATGTTGCCGAGTCCCCTTCCCCCGCACTCGCCTATTATTATTATCATCATTATTGACATTATTATTATTATTATTATTATTATTATTATTATTTTCATTATTTTCATCATTATCATCTTTATCATCATTATTCTTATTGTTATTGTTAACCTTATTATTATTGTCATTATTATAATTATTATCATTCTTATTATTATAATTATCATTATTATTTTTTTACCATTATCATTATCATCAGCATTATCATAATTGTTATTATCATAACTATCATTATTATTACTATTATTATTACTATGATTATTATCATTATTATTAATAATATTACTGTTTGTATTACTTATTATTATCCTTATTATTAATATTACTTTTCATTACTCTTATTATTGTTATTATCATTATCATTACTATTCACTATTATTAGTATTTATACCATCATGATCATTACAATTACTATAATAATAATTATTATTTTTACTTTTACTATCATTACCAATTTTTATTACTTTTTATTTTGTTATTGTAGTTATCATTATCATTATTATCATTATTATTATTATATTTTCATTATCATTATTACATTCATTATTATCAGTATTATTATTATCATAAAAACTAAAGAAAATAAGAAAATAAGCGGCAAAACTGTTTTTCCGCGGCTGTTTTTTCTATAAAAATAGAAAAACAGCGAAGTCAAAAAGAGAAAAAAAAAAAAAAGCGAAAATGAAAACATGTGTTAACAAAACAGAAAAAAAGGAAGAAGAGCGAAAAGGAAACCAAAATGTGCGAAAAGAATAGAAAATTTGCGAGAAAGAAAAAGGGCGAGGTCTAAAAAAAAAAATAATAATAATAAAATAATAACAATAATGATAAAATAAATACAAATAAAATAGAATTAAATAAAAGAATAAAGAAATAAAACAAATAAAATATATATAAGTCTGCCTGATTGTCGTTTTCTTTATTCCTTTACATATACACTTTCACATACACTTTTCTTTTTCTTTTTTCTTTTTTTTCTTTACTACATTTGCTTTTTTCTTTTTTTTCCTTTTTTCTTCTCTTATTTTTTTTATGACATCCTTCCTGTAATTTTAGAATTGTAATCTGATTTTATTTAATAATATTATTTCATATGGTTGATGACGTCACAGTTTGTGTATATATATGACCCAGTTTATCACCAAATACAGTCAGTATATATATATATATATATATATATATATATATATATATATATATATATGTGTGTGTGTGTGTATATCTATAGCAGTCAGTGCGCCTCTTTTTGAGCCGAAAACACCGGATGCCAGAACTACACGAATAAATAATTTTTAAAAAAATTAATCAAAAATAAAATTATTATCGCAATTTTAACGCAATTACTATCGCTTTTTGTATTTTCTCATGTAATTTTTTTTTTCTATTTCGATTTTTATCGCAGTTTTGACATATCTCTTACTATTAGTAATAATAATAATTTTTTTTTTTCGCTTTTTCTTATTTTCTATTTTCTATATTTCTATTTTTCTATTTTCTATTTTGCTGTTTCTAATGTCTGTTTATTTCGCACGCTTTTCTATTTCCGATTTCGTATTTCCATTTTCGTATTTCGTAATTTTATCGTACGTGTGACGCAATTTTTACTTTCGCTTATTATTATTATTTATTGCTTATCGTATCGTTTTATTTCGCCGCTTATTACTCACCGCAATTTTGACGCAATTATTTTCGCTTATTTCGAATTTTTATCGCAATTTAGACGCATTTGTTTAGTTTCGATTTTTCTTTATTTTCTATTTCGTATTTTTATCGTACGTTCGACGCAATGTTTTATTTTCGTTTTATTTCGCTTATTATTATCGGTTTATTTCATACGCTTATTATTTATTCGCAGTTTTGACGCAATTATTTTCGCTTTTTCTACTATATTTACGCTTATC
>NC_051398.1:51936442-51942769 GCF_015228065.2 Penaeus monodon
CTTATTTTCTTATTTTCTTTATTTTTATTTTCCGCACAATATCTTTTATCTTTTCGACTTCGCTGTTTTCCCATTTCTATAGAAAAAACAGCCGCGGAAAAACAGTTTTGCCGCTTATTTTCTTATTTTCTTTAGTTTTTATGATAATAATAATAACTGATAATAATGAATGTAATAATGATAATGAAAATATAATAATGATAATAATGATAATAATAACTACAATAACAAAATAAACAGTAATAAAAATTGGTAATGATTGTAAATGTAAAAATAATAATGATTATAATAGTAATTGTAAGATCATGATAGTATAAATACTAATAATAATGATAATGATAATAACAACAATAATTAGAGTAATGAAAAGTAATATTAATGATAATAATGATGATAATAAAGTAATACAATTAGTAATAATATTATTAATAATAATGATAATCATAGTAATAATAATAATAATAGTAATAATACTGATGATATTTATGATAATAACAATTATGATAATACTGATAATAATGATAATAAAATGATAATGATGAAAATAATAATAATAATAATAATGATAATAATAATGTCAATAATGATGATAATGATAATAGGCGAGTGCGGTGTAAGGGGACTTGGCAACATTTAAGGACTTCTGCAAGGGTTGCAATGGAGGGCGCGGTGGTCGAGCGGTTAGAGCATCGGACTTGGATTCGTCGACAAATCCAGGTTCGAGGGTTCGAGTCCCGGCCGGCGCGTTGTTCCCTTGGGCAAGGAACTTCACCTTGATGGCCCACATGTAAATGGCCATATTCTCTGATTCTGTAAATGTACATGTACATCATTAATTGTTCATATATATGTGTATATACATGTGTCTCTATGAAATACTATGAATATTCAGATTAATATATAAATATGTGTGTAATGTTGATATGTAAATATGTGTGTAATGCGTAAAATCAAATAGGTAAGGTAACGAAAATAAGCGAAGCAAGAAGAAGAAGAATGAAGAAGAGGAATAATGCAAGAAACAGAAAATGAATAAGCGTAAATATAGTAGAAAAAGCGAAAATAATTGCGTCAAAACTGCGAATAAATAATAAGCGTATGAAATAAACCGATAATAATAAAACGAAAATAAAACATTGCGTCGAACGTGCGATAAAAATACGAAATAGAAAATAAAGAAAAATGGATATAAAAAAATGCGTCAAAATTACGATAAAAATCGAAATAAGCGAAAATCATTGGTCAAAATTGCAAATATGAGAGAGGGAAAATAAACCGAAAATAAAATGAAATAAAACGAAAGTAAAAATTGCGTCAAACGTGCGATAAAAATACGAAATAGGAAAGAAAGAAAAAAAGCGTGCGACACAAACAAATAGAAAATAAGGAAAAAAGTAAAAATTGCGTCACACGTACGATAAAATAGCGAAATATGAAAATGGAAATACGAAATCGGAAATAGAAAAGCGTGCGAAATAAACAGACATTAGAAACAGCTAAATAGAAAATAGAAAAATAGAAATATAGAAAATAGAAAATGAGAAAAAGCGAAAAAAAAAATTATTATTATTATTACTAATAGAAAGAGATATGTCAAAACTGCGATAAAAATCGAAATAGAAATTTTTTTTACATGAGAAAATACAAAAAGCGATAGTAATTGCGTTAAAATTGCAATAATAATTTTATTTCTAATTATTTTAATAATTATTTATTTTAGATAATTATTTTCGCAATATTTTTTTCTCTTTTCGACTTCGCTGGTTTTCTATTTTTATCGCAGTTTTGCCGCTTATTTTCTTATTTACCGCAAATTTTGACGTATTTTGTACTTTCGCTTTTTCTTATCTTATATTAGTTCTATTAGTTTCTAATGTCGGTATATTTCGCACGCTTTTCTATTTCGCACCGGCGACCCCAGTTGAACTGGGACAAAAGCCTGTAGAAGAAGAAGAAGAAGATTTCTATTTTCGTATTTCGTAATTTCATCGTACGTGTGACGCAATTTTTACTTTCGCTTATTATTATTATTATCATTTATTTATTATTACTTCGCACATCTTTCTCACCTATTATTATTATTTTTTTTTTACCTGTTATTATTTACTATTATTTATTTCGCTTATTTCGAATTTTTATCGCAATTTTGACGCATTTTCTACTTTCGCTTTTTCTTCTTTTCTATTTCGACGAAATTTTTACTTTCGTTTATTATAGGTTTATTTCGCACGTTTATTTGTTTTCTATTTCGAATAACCATCGCAATTTTGACGCAATTTATCGCTTTTTTCTATTTTTATTCGCAATTTTGACGCATTTCGCTTTTTCTATTTTCTATTTACTCTTATTTATTTTCTGTTTCTTGCATTATTCCTCTTCTTCATTCTTCTTCTTGCTTCGCTTATTTTCGTTACCTTACCTATTTCATTTTACGCATTACACACATATTTACATATTAACGTGAATATTCATAGCATTTCATAGAGACATATTTACATACACATATATATGAACAATTAATTATGTACATGTACATTTACAGAATCAGAGAATATGGCCATTTACATGTGGGCCATCAAGGTGAAGTTCCTTGCCCAAGGGAACAACGCGCCGGCCGGGACTCGAACCCTCGAACCTGGATTTGTCGACGAATCCAAGTCCGATGCTCTAACCGCTCGACCACCGCGCCCTCCATTGCAACCCTTGCAGAAGTCCTTAAATGTTGCCAAGTCCCCTTCCCCCGCACTCGCCTATTATCATTATCATCATTATTGACATTATTATTATTATTATTATTATTATTTTCATTATTTTCATCATTATCATCTTTATCATCATTATTCTTATTCTTATTGTTAACCTTATCATTATTGTCATTATTATAATTAATATCATTCTTATTATTATAATTATCATTATTATTCTTTTACCATTATCATTATTATCAGCATTATCATAATTGTTATTATCATAACTATCATTATTATTACTATTATTATTACTATGATTATTATCATTATTATAAATAATATTACTATTTGTATTACTTATTATTATCCTTATTATTAATATTACTTTTCATTACTCTTATTATTGTTATTATCATTATCATCATTACTATTCACTATTATTAGTATTTATACTATCATGATCATTACAATTACTATTATAATCATTATTATTTTTACTTTTACTATCATTACCAATTTTTATTACTTTTTATTTTGTTATTGTAGTTATTATTATCATTATCATTATTATTATTATATTTTCATTATCATTATTACATTCATTATCATCATTATTATTATAAAAACTAAAGAAAATAAGAAAATAAGCGGCAAAGCTGTTTTTCCGCGGCATTTTTTTCTATAAAAAGAGGAAAGCAGCGAAGTTAAAAAGAGAAAAAAAAAATGCGAAAATAAAACTAAAGAAAATAAGCGGCAAAACTGTTTTTCCGCAGCTGTTTTTTCTATAAAAATAGAAAAACAGCGAAGTCAAAAAGAGAAAACAAATACGAAAATAAGTTATTATTATCATTATCATTATTATTATTAAATTTTCATTATTATTACATTCATTATTATCATAAAAACTAAAGAAAATAAGAAAATAAGCGGCAAAACTGTTTTTCCGCGGCTGTTTTTTCTATAAAAATAGAAAACCAGCCAAGTCCAGAAGAGAAAAAAAATTGCGTAAATAAAAACATGTGTTAACAAAGCAGAAAAAAACGAAGAAGAGCGAAAAGCGAAACCAAAATGTGCGAAAAGAATAGAAAATTTACGAGAAAGAAAAAGGGCGAGGTCTACATAAAAAAAAAAAAAAAAAAAAAAAAAAAAAAATAATAAAATGAATACAAATAAAATAGAAATAAATAAAAGAATAAAGAAATAAAATAAATAAAATATATATAAGTCTGCCTGATTCTCGTTTTCTTTATTCCTTTACATATACACTTTCACATACACTGAATGATAATAATGATAAGGTTAACAAGAAGAATAAGAATAATGATGATAAAGATGATAATGATGAAAATAATGAAAATAATAATAATAATAATAATAATAATAATAATGTCAATAATGATGATAATGATAATAGGTGAGTGCGGGGGAAGGGGACTTGGCAACATTTAAGGACTTCTGCAAGGGTTGCAATGGAGGGCGCGGTGGTCGAGCGGTTAGAGCATCGGACTTGGATTCGTCGACAAATCCAGGTTCGAGGGTTCGAGTCCCGGCCGGCGCGTTGTTCCATGGGCAAGGAACTTCACCTTGATGGCCCACATGTAAATGGCCATATTCTCTGATTCTGTAAATGTACATGTACATCATTAATTGTTCATATATATGTGTATGTAAATATGTCTCTATGAAATGCTATGACTATTCAGGTTAATGTGTAAATATGTGTGTAATGTTGATATGTAAATATGTGTGTAATGCGTAAAATCAAATACGTAAGGTAACGAAAATAAGCGAAGCAAGAAGAAGAAGAATGAAGAAGAGGAATAATGCAAGAAACAGAAAATAAATAAGAGTAAATAGAAAATAGAAAAAGCGAAATGCGCCAGAATTGCGAATAATAGAAATAGAAAAAAGCGATAAATTGCGTCAAAATTGCGATGGTAATTCGAAATAGAAAACAAATATACGTGCGAAATAAACCGATAATAAAAAGCGAAATAAACGAAAGTAAAAATTGTGTCAAAATAGAAAAGAAGAAAAAGCGAAAGTAGAAAATGCGTCAAAATTGCGATAAAAATTCGAAATAAGCCAAAATAATTGCGAAAAAATTTGCGAATAAGCGTGCAAAATAAACCGATAATAAGAAATGAAAGTAAAAATTGCGTCAAACGTGCGATAAAAATACGAAATAGGAAAGAAAGAAATAAGCGTGCGACACAAACAAATATGACAAATAGTGAAATAAATAAAAGTAAATAATAATAAATAAAAGTAAATAATAATAGGTAAAATAAAAAATAAATAATAGGTGAGTAATAAGCGTGCGAAATAATAAATAAATAATAATGATAATAATAAGCGAAAGTAAAAATTGCGTCACACGTACGATGAAATTACGAAATACGAAAATAGAAATGCGAAATAGAAAAGCGTGCGAAATATACCGACATTAGAAACTAATAGAACTAATATAAAATACGAAAAAGCGAAAGTACAAAATACGTCAAAATTGCGGTAAAAACCGTAATCGCAAATACAAGAGAAAAAAGAAAAAGCGATAGTAATTGCGTTAAAATTGCGATAATAATTCGAAATAGAAAACAATCCTGCGAGATATGATAAACATTAGATAAACAGCAAAACCGAAAAGTAAAAACTGCGTCAAAATCTTCGATACAGAAAAGAAAATAAGAAAATAAGCGGCAAAACTGCGATAAAAATAGAAAACCAGCGAAGTCGGAGAGAAAAAATATTGCGAAAATAAAAACTAAAGTAAATAAGAAAATAAGCGGCAAAACTGTTTTTCCGTGGCTGTTTTTTCAATAAAAATAGAAAAACAGCGAAGTCGAAAAGAGAAAAAAAAAGCGAAAATAAAACATGTGTCAACAAAACAGAAAAAAAACGAAGAAGAGCGAAAAGCGAAACCAAAATGTGCGAAAAGAATAGAAAATTTGCGAGAAAGAAAAAAAATAGTAATAATAAAATTAATGCAAATAAAATAGAAATAAATAAAAGAATAAAGAAATAAAATAAATAATATATATATAAGTCTGCCTGATTGTCGTTTTCTTTATTCCTTTATATATACACTTTCACATACACTTTTTTTTTTCTTTTTTTTTTACTACGTTTGTTTTTTTCTTACTTTCTCTGTTTTCTTATCATATTTGTTTTATGACATTCTTCCTGTTATTTTAAAACTGTAATCTGATTTTATTTAATAATATTATTTCATATGGTTGATGACGTCACAGTGTGTGTATAAATATGACCCAGTTTATCGCCAAATACAGTCAGTCTATATATATATATATATATATATATATATATATATATATATATATCAGTCTCTTTTTGAGCCGAAAACACCGGATGCAAGAACTACACGAAGAAAAGTTTAATCTTGGGAGCCTGATATTCTTATTTCAATGGAGCGGGACGTGATCTGTTTCTTACAAGAAAAAAATGTACGTTTAGTGATGGCTGGCGATTTTATTTCCATGGTTTTACTTTTATTTATCTATTTTTTTCAAAATTGTTTCGCCTAATGTTTAATCGCTTTCTTTGAATGCAGGCCCACATTATCGTTTTCTTTGAATAATAAATTTAGGTCGCACTAATGGTCTATGGGATCTGAGTT
>NC_051398.1:51942869-51959125 GCF_015228065.2 Penaeus monodon
CATGGAGATAAAACCCCAAAATGAGTTGTGGGAAAAAGGAAAAAAACCCCTGCTGAGCACTGCTTAGAAACTATCGCCAAAAAAAATACAAATTCCCCTGGATATCTGAAAAAACACTAAGTGAAATTGAAACAAGAAGATGCCTAAAATAAAAAGGTATCAATAACCCAGTTGAAAAAGTAATTTACAAAAAACAAAATACAAAAATTCAAAGATTATTGCGACAAGATAAGGAAAAATATTTAAATGAACATGCCAGAGAATTGAAAACTGTTCTATCAATAAGACAACTAAAGAACTCTACCAAGGAGTACGAAACATCACACGAAAATTTAAACCTACAATGGACACTATCAAAACTGAAGATGGACTTGTTTTATGTGATGGAAAAGAAGTCAAAGATAGATGGAATCAATATTGTTCCAACTTATACAAAAGAATAAAAATCTAACAACAACATTAATCAGACTCAATGACAGCGAGGATGAACCACCGCCACTGCTGGACGAAGTTATAAAAGCCATAAAAGAAGTAAAGAATAACAAGAGCCCCGGAATAGATGAAATAACAGCAGAACTAATTAAGAATGCTGGCGAAAGTGTTGAATACTTCTTCTACAAACTCTGTACAAAAATATGGAATGAAAGAAAATGGCCAGAAGACTGGGTAAAATCAGTCTTTACTCCCATACCTAAAAAAGGTGACGCACTCCAATGCAACAATAATAGGACAATTGCCTTAATAAGTCACAGCAGCAAAAATTTTGTTGAAAATTATTGCTGAAAGAATGAAGTTGAAGTTAAGAGAGGAAATTGCAGACGAACAAGCGGGTTTTCGCCCTGGAAAAGGTACCAGAAACCAGATTCTAAATTTAAAATTGATCATAGAGAAAAACAGAGAACATCAAAAGACCTATACCGGGTTTTTCATCGATTATGTGAAAGCTTTTGATACTGTTGATCACGATATTCTCTGGAATAACATGTACGATATGAAGTTCCAAAAACACATCATCAGATTAATATAAGCCTTGTATGACCAACAACAAGCAGCTGTAAGAACCACTTATGGGTTAACAGAATGGTTCGAAGTCAAACAAGGAGTACGACAGGGTTGCATTCTGTCTCCGCAACCCTTGCAGAAGTCCTTAAATTTTGCCGAGTCCCTTCCCCCGCACTCGCCTATTATTATTATCATCATTATTGACATTATATTATTATATATTATTATTATTATATTATTATTATTTTTCATCATTATCATCTTATCATCATTATTCTTATGTTATTGTTAACCTTATTATATGTCATTATTATAATTATTATCATTCTTATTATTATAATTATCATTATTATTTTTTACCATTATCTTTATCATCAGCATTATCATAATTGTTATTATCATAACTATCATTATTAGTACTATTATTATTACTATGATTATTATCATTATTATTAATAATATTACTGTTTGTATTACTTATTATATCCTTATATATTAATATTCTTTCATTACTCTATTATTGTTATTATCATTATCATTACTATTCACTATTATTAGTATTTATACCATCATGATCATTACAATTACTATAATAATAATTATATTTTTACTTTTACTATCATTACCAAATTTTTATTACTTTTTATTTTGTTATTGTAGTTATCATTATCATTATTATCATTATTATTATTATATTTTCATTATCATTATTACATTCATTATTATCAGTATTATTATTATCATAAAAACTAAAGAAAATAAGAAAATAAGCGGCAAAACTGTTTTTCCGCGGCAGTTTTTTTCTATAAAAATAGAAAAACAGCGAAGTCAAAAAGAGAAAAAAAAAAAAAGCGAAAATGAAAACATGTGTTAACAAAACGAAAAAAAGGAAGAAGAGCGAAAAGGAAACCAAAATGTGCGAAAAGAATAGAAAATTTGCGAGAAAGAAAAAGGGCGAGGTCTAAATAAAAAAAATAATAATAAAATAATAACAATATTAATAAAATAAATACAAATAAAATAGAATTAAATAAAAGAATAAAGAAATAAAACAAATAAAATATATATAAGTCTGCCTGATTGTCGTTTTCTTTATTCCTTTACATAACACTTTCACATACACTTTTCTTTTTCTTTTTTCTTTTTTTCTTACTACATTTGCTTTTTTCTTTCTTTCCTTTTTTCTTCTCTTATTTTTTTATGACATCCTTCCTGTAATTTTAAAACTGTAATCTGATTTTATTTAATAATATTATTTCATATGGTTGATGACGTCATAGTTTGTGTATATATATGACCCAGTTATCACCAAATACAGTCAGTATATATATATATATATATATATATAAAATATATATATATATATATATATATGTGTGTGTGTGTGTATATCTATAGCAGTCAGTGCGCCTCTTTTGAGCCGAAAACACCGGATGCCAGAACTACACGAATAAATAATTTTTAAAAAATTAATCAAAAATAAAATTATTATCGCAATTTTAACGCAATTACTATCGCTTTTTGTATTTTCTCATGTAATTTTTTTTTCTATTTCGATTTCTATCGCAGTTTGACATATCTCTTACTATTAGTAATAATAATAATTTTTTTTTTCGCTTTTTCTTATTTTCTATTTTCTATATTTCTATTTTTCTATTTTCTATTTTGCTGTTTCTAATGTCTGTTTATTTCGCACGCTTTTCTATTTCCGATTTCGTATTTCCATTTTCGTATTTCGTAATTTTATCGTACGTGTGACGCAATTTTTACTTTCGCTTATTATTATATTTATTGCTTATCGTATCGTTTTATTTCGCCGCTTATTACTCACCGCAATTTTGACGCAATTATTTTCGCTTTTTCTACTATATTTACGCTTATCTATTTTCTGTTTCTTGCATTATTTCTCTTCTTCATTCTTCTTCTTCTTGCTTCGCTTATTTCGTTACCTTACCTATTTGATTTACGCATTATACACATATTTACATATCAACATTACACACATATTTACATATCAATGTGAATATTCATAGCATTTCATAGAGACATATTTACATACACATATATATGAACAATTAATTATGTACATGTACATTAACAGAATCAGAGAATATGGCCATTTACATATGGGCCATCAAGGTGAAGTTCCTTGCCCAAGGGAACAACGCGCCGCCCGGGACTCGAACCCTCGAACCTGGATTTGTCGACGAATCCAAGTCCGATGCTCTAACCGCTCGACCACCGCGCCCTCCATTGCAACCCTTGCAGAAGTCCTTAAATGTTGCCAAGTCCCCTTCCCCCGAACTCGCCTATTATTATTATCATCATTATTTACATTATTATTATTATTATTATTATTATTATTATTATTTTCATTATTTTCATCATTATCATCTTTATCATCATTATTCTTATTCTTCTTGTTAACCTTATCATTATTATCATTCAGTGTATGTGAAAGTGTATATGTAAAGGAATAAAGAAAACGAGAATCAGGCAGACTTATATATATTTTATTTATTTTATTTCTTTATTCTTTTATTTATTTCTATTCTATTTGTATTCATTTTATTATTATTATTATTTTTTTTTTTTTTTTTTTTTTTTTTATGTAGACCTCGCCCTTTTTCTTTCTCGTAAATTTTCTATTCTTTTCGCACATTTTGGTTTCGCTTTTCGCTCTTCTTCGTTTTTTTCTGTTTTGTTAACACATGTTTTTATTTACGCAATTTTTTTTCTCTTTTCGACTTCGCTGGTTTTCTATTTTTATAGAAAAAACAGCCGCGGAAAAACAGTTTTGCCGCTTATTTTCTTATTTTCTTTAGTTTTTATGATAATAATGAATGTAATGATAATGAAAATTTAATAATAATAATGATAATGATAATAATAACTTTTTTGCCGCTTATTTTCTTTAGTTTTATTTTCGCATTTTTTTTTTCTCTTTTTAACTTCGCTGCTTTCCTCTTTTTATAGAAAAAAATGCCGCGGAAAAACAGTTTTGCCGCTTATTTTCTTATTTTCTTTAGTTTTTATGATAATAATAATAATGATAATAATGAATGTAATAATGATAATGAAAATATAATAATAATAATGATAATGATAATAATAACTACAATAACAAAATAAAAAGTAATAAAAATTGGTAATGATAGTAAAAGTAAAAATAATAATGATTATAATAGTACTTGTAATGATCATGATGGTATAAATACTAATAATAGTGAATAGTAATGATGATAATAATAATAACAATAATAAGAGTAATGAAAAGTAATATTAATAATAACAAGGATAATAACAAGTAATACAAATAGTAATAATATTATTAATAATAATGATAATAATCATAGTAATAATAATAGTAATAATAATGATAGTTATGATAATATCAATTATGATAATGCTGATAATAATGATAATGGTAAAAAAATAATAATGGTAATTATAATAATAAGAATGATAATAATTATAATAATGACAATAATGATAAGGTTAACAATAAGAATAAGAATGATGATGATAAAGATGATAATGATGAAAATAATGAAAATATTAATAATAATAATAAAAAAATAATAATAATATTAATAATAATAATGTCAATAATGATGATAATCATAATAGGCGAGTGCGGGGGAAGGGGACTTGGCAACATTTAAGGACTTCTGCAAGGGTTGCAATGGAGGGCGCGGTGGTCGAGCGGTTAGAGCATCGGACTTGGATTCGTCGACAAATCCAGGTTCGAGGGTTCGAGTCCCGGCCGGCGCGTTGTTCCCTTGGGCAAGGAACTTCACCTTGATGGCCCATATGTAAATGGCCATATTCTCTGATTCTGTAAATGTACATGTACATAATTAATTGTTCATATATATGTGTATATAAATATGTCTCTATGAAATGCTATGAATATTCACGTTAATATGTAAATATGTGTGTAATGTTGATATGTAAATATGTGTGTAATGCGTAAAATGAAATAGGTAAGGTAACGAAAATAAGCGAAGCAAGAAGAAGAATGAAGAAGAGGAATAATGCAAGAAACAGAAAATAAATAAGAGTAAATAGAAAATAGAAAAAGCGAAATGCGTCAGAATTGCGAATAATAGAAATAGACAAAAGCGATAAATTGCGTCAAAATTGCGATGGTAATTCGAAATAGAAAACAAATAAACGTGCGAAATAAACCGATAATAAAAAGCGAAATAAACGAAAGTAAAAATTGCGTCGAAATAGAAAAGAAGAAAAAGCGAAAGTAGAAAATGCGTCAAAATTGCGATAAAAATTCGAAATAAGCGAAAATAATTGCGTAAAAATTGCGAATAAGCGTGCAAAATAAACCGATAATAAGAAATGAAAGTAAAAATTGCGTCAAACGTGCGATAAAAATACGAAATAGGAAAGAAAGAAATAAGCGTGCGACACAAACAAATATGACAAATAGAAAATAAGGAAAAGCGAGAGTAGAAAATGCGTCAAAATTGGATAAAAATTCGAAATAGGCGAAATAAATAAAAGTAAATAATAATAGGTAAAATAAAAAAATAAATAATAGATGAGTAATAAGCGTGCGAAATAATAATAAATAAATAATAATGATAATAATAATA
This sequence comes from Penaeus monodon, assembly GCF_015228065.2. NCBI lineage: Eukaryota > Metazoa > Arthropoda > Malacostraca > Decapoda > Penaeidae > Penaeus > Penaeus monodon. Next base: position 51,948,485 of record NC_051398.1, read on the forward strand.
ATAATAAGCGAAAGTAAAAATTGCGTCACACATACGATGAAATTACGAAATACGAAAATAGAAATGCGAAATAGAAAAGCGTGCGAAATATACCGACATTAGAAACTAATAGAACTAATATAAAATAAGAAAAAGCGAAAGTACAAAATACGTCAAAATTGGGATAAAAACCGTAATCGAAAATACAAGAGAAAAAAAAAAGCGATAGTAATTGCGTTAAAATTGCGATAATAATTAGAAATAGAAAACAGATAATCCCGCGAGATATGATAAACATTAGATAAACAGCAAAACCGAAAAGTAAAAACTGCGTCAAAACTTCGATACAGAAAAGAAAATAAGAAAATAAGCGGCAAAACTGCGATAAAATAGAAAACCAGCGAAGTCGAAAAGAAGAAAAAAAAAAGCGAAAATAAAAGCTTAAGAAAATAAACTGTTTTTCCGCGGCTGTTTTTTCTATAAAAATAGGAAAACCAGCGAAGTCCAGAAGAGAAAAAAAAAATGCGTAAATAAAAACGTGTTAACAAAGCAGAAAAAAAGGAAGAAGAGCGAAAAGCGAAAACAAAATGTGCGAAAAGAATAGAAAATTTACGAGAAAGAAAAAGGGCGAGGTCGAAAAAAAAAAGATAAATAAAATGAATACAAATAAAATAGAAATAAATAAAAGAATAAAGAAATAAAATAAATAAAATATATATAAGTCTGCCTGATTGTCGTTTTCTTTATTCCTTTACATACACTTTTCTTTTCTTTTTTTTTTTCTTTTTTTTTTACTACGTTTGTTTTTTTCTTTCTTTGTTTGTTTTCTTCTCTTAATTTTTTTATTATAACATCCTTCCTGTTATTTTAAAACTGTAATCTGATTTTATTTAATATTATTTCATATGGTTGATGACGTCACAGTGTGTGTATATATATGACCCAGTTTATCGCCAAATACAGTCAGTATATATATATATATATATATATATATATATATATATATATATATATAATATATATATATATGTGTGTGTGTTGTATGTATGTATGTATATATATATATATATCCGTCAGTGCGCCTCTTTTTGAGCCGAAAACACCGATGCCAGAACTACACGAAGAAAAGTTTAATCTTGGGAGCCTGATATTCTTATTTCAATGGAGCGGGACGCGATCTGTTTCTTACAAGAAAAAAATGTACGTTAAGTGATGGCTGGCGATTTTATTTCCATGGTTTTACTTTTATTTATCTATTTTTCAAAATTATTTCGCCTAATGTTTAATCGCTTTCTTTGAATGCAGGCCCACATTATCGTTTTCTTTGAATAATTAATTTAGGGATAACTGCGATTATAAGTTTGTTCCTCCAAGTGGTCTATGGGGAGATCTGAGTTATCGATACAAACGTCTAAATTTGTATGGTGCTTCAAACGATATGAACTTTGTTTTATTTATGATATAAGTACCAATTCACTAGCAATTTATTAATACAACTGTGTTGACTAAATACGATCTGTGTTGTGTTGACTAAATAGGACAAAGACAATGCACGCATGTTATTCTCTACAAGCATTAAGATATTTCATTGATGAAAATAAAATAGAAAAGAAAGGAAAGAAAAAAGCAACTGAAGAAACATAAAATGTACACTCACACAGACTTACAGACAGAATCCCTAAGGAAAGAGTTTTGTGATGGAGCGTATTTGAATAATTCACGGTGCCCCGCCTTGCACCTTAACGTTTTGTGTAGATCCGTTGAGAAGGTCTCGTTTCCTCTTACTGATGAAGGTAGGGATGTGTGAATTGTATATAATGTACGTGGGTAGGGGATGCATGTGGATTCGAGTTGGAAATATAAAAGGACCGATTTTTATAAGTTACCTTAGATCTCGGTGGCAGCATTGGAAGAGGCAGCGCCTCCCACTCGCAAGACCCGGGATCGAGACCAGAGGAAACCTTCTTTGACTTAGGGAAAATTTAACAGGTGTTTCACGACACCTGCTCGTGTTTGGCGGTTCACGAGCGTTCTCCACGGAGATAACGTCCCCCTCTCGAGGTCAGAGGTCAACTCGGGTCGGCAGCTATGTAGAGAGGCGGAGCAGCAAGCCACACGGTTTGATAAAATCGGTAAGCTGGAGTCTGGCTAGCCCACTCGCTGGCTGTTTTGCTTTCATTTGAAATTAAATAATAACAATATATTATTTTATTATCATAACTTTTAGCGTAATTATTATTATTATTTTTAACGTTATTGTTATTTTTATTCATTTATTTTTTATTAATAGCTTTATTATTGTTTACTATTATTATTATTATCATTATTATTTTTATTATTATTATTTATTCATTATCATTATCATTATCATTATCATTATCATTATCATTATCATTATCATTATCATTATCATTATCATTATCATTATCATTATTATTATCATTAACTATTAATAATACTCAAAATAATAATCATCATCATAACAACAGCAATGATAATGATACTGATATTGACAATAATGATACTACTACTACTAATAATAATAATAACATCAACAACAACAACAACAACAATAATAATATAATGACAATAAAAAGATGATGATAAAAATTAAATTAATCATAATGTTGATAATAATGATAAAATAATAGTAATAATAATAATCATCATCATAATAATAATAACAATCATAATGATAATAAAAATAATAGCAATAATAATAACATTGCTATTATTTTTATTATCATTATGATTGTTATTATTATTATGATGATGATTATTATTATTACTATTATTTTTATCATTATTATCAACATTATGATTAAATTTAATTTTTATCATCATCTTTTTATTGTCATTATATTATTATTGTTGTTGTTGTTGTTGTTGATGTTATTATTATTATTAGTAGTAGTAGTATCATTATTGTCAATATCAGTATCATTATCATTGCTGTTGTTATGATGATGATTATTATTTTGAGTATTATTAATAGTTAATGATATAATAATAATAATAATAATAATAATAATAATAATAATAATAATAATAATAATAATAATGATAATGATAATGATAATGATAATGATAATGATAATGATAATGATAATGATAAATAATAATAATAATAAAAATAATAATGATAATAATAATAAGTAAACAATAATAAAGCTATTAATAAAAAATAAATGAATTAAAATAACAATAACGTTGAATAATAATAATAATAATTACGCTAAAAAGTTATGATAATAATAATAATATATTGTTATTATTAATTTCAAATGAAAGCAAAACAGCCAGCGAGTGGGCTAGCCAGACTCCAGCTTACCGATTTTATCAAACCGTGTGGCTTGCTGCTCCGCCTCTCTACATAGCTGCCGACCCGAGTTGACCTCTGACCTCGAGAGGGGGACGTTATCTCCGTGGAGAACGCTCGTGAACCGCCAAACACGAGCAGGTGTCGTGAAACACCTGTTAAATTTTCCCTAAGTCAAAGAAGGTTTCCTCTGGTCTCGATCCCGGGTCTTGCGAGTGGGAGGCGCTGCCTCTTCCAATGCTGCCACCGAGATCTAAGGTAACTTATAAAAATCGGTCCTTTTATATTTCCAACTCGAATCCACATGCATCCCCTACCCACGTACATTATATACAATTCACACATCCCTACCTTCATCAGTAAGAGGAAACGAGACCTTCTCAACGGATCTACACAAAACGTTAAGGTGCAAGGCGGGGCACCGTGAATTATTCAAATACGCTCCATCACAAAACTCTTTCCTTAGGGATTCTGTCTGTAAGTCTGTGTGAGTGTACATTTTATGTTTCTTCAGTTGCTTTTTTCTTCCTTTCTTTCTATTTTATTTTCATCAATGAAATATCTTAATGCTTGTAGAGAATAACATGCGTGCATTGTCTTTGTCCTTTTAGTCAACACAAAACAGATCGTATTTAGTCAACACAGTTGTATTAATAAATTGCTAGTGAATGGTACTTATATCATAAATAAAACAAAGTTCATATCGTTTGAAGCACCATACAAATTTAGACGTATGTATCGATAACTCAGATCTCCCCATAGACCACTTGGAGGAATAAACTTATAATCGCAGTTATCCCTAAATTAATTATTCAAAGAAAACGATAATGTGGGCCTGCATTCAAAGAAAGCGATTAAACATTAGGCGAAATAATTTTGAAAAATAGATAAATAAAAGTAAAACCATGGAAATAAAATCGCCAGCCATCACTAAACGTACATTTTTTTCTTGTAAGAAACAGATCGCGTCCCGCTCCATTGAAATAAGAATATCAGGCTCCCAAGATTAAACTTTTCTTCGTGTAGTTCTGGCATCGGTGTTTTCGGCTCAAAAAGAGGCGCACTGACGGATATATATATATATATACATACATACATACACACACACACATATATATATAAATATATATATATATATATATATATATATATATATATATATATATATATACTGACTGTATTTGGCGATAAACTGGGTCATATATATACACACACTGTGACGTCATCAACCATATGAAATAATATTAAATAAAATCAGATTACAGTTTTAAAATAACAGGAAGGATGTTATAATAAAAAAATTAAGAGAAGAAAACAAACAAAGAAAGAAAAAAACAAACGTAGTAAAAAAAAAAGAAAAAAAAAAGAAAAGAAAAGTGTATGTAAAGGAATAAAGAAAACGACAATCAGGCAGACTTATATATATTTTATTTATTTTATTTCTTTATTCTTTTATTTATTTCTATTTTATTTGTATTCATTTTATTTATCTTTTTTTTCAACCTCGCCCTTTTTCTTTCTCGTAAATTTTCTATTCTTTCGCACATTTTGTTTTCGCTTTTCGCTCTTCTTCCTTTTTTTCTGCTTTGTTAACACGTTTTTATTTACGCATTTTTTTTTTTTTCTCTTCTGGACTTCGCTGGTTTTCCTATTTTTATAGAAAAAACAGCCGCGGAAAAACAGTTTATTTTCTTAAGCTTTTATTTTCGCTTTTTTTTTTCTCTTTTCGACTTCGCTGGTTTCTATTTTCATCGCAGTTTTGCCGCTTATTTTCTTATTTTCTTTTCTGTATCGAAGTTTTGACGCAGTTTTTACTTTTCGGTTTTGCTGTTTATCTAATGTTTATCATATCTCGCGGGATTATCTGTTTTCTATTTCTAATTATTATCGCAATTTTAACGCAATTACTATCGCTTTTTTTTTTCTCTTGTATTTTCGATTACGGTTTTTATCCCAATTTTGACGTATTTTGTACTTTCGCTTTTTCTTATTTTATATTAGTTCTATTAGTTTCTAATGTCGGTATATTTCGCACGCTTTTCTATTTCGCATTTCTATTTTCGTATTTCGTAATTTCATCGTATGTGTGACGCAATTTTTACTTTCGCTTATTATTATTATTATTATCATTATTATTTATTTATTATTATTTCGCACGCTTATTACTCATCTATTATTTATTTTTTTATTTTACCTATTATTATTTACTTTTATTTATTTCGCCTATTTCGAATTTTTATCCAATTTTGACGCATTTTCTACTCTCGCTTTTTTCGAATTTTTATCGCAATTTTGACGCATTTTCTACTTTCGCTTTTTCTTCTTTTCTATTTCGACGCAATTTTTACTTTCGTTTATTTCGCTTTTTATTATCGGTTTATTTCGCACGTTTATTTGTTTTCTATTTCGAATTACCATCGCAATTTTGACGCAATTTATCGCTTTTGTCTATTTCTATTATTCGCAATTCTGACGCATTTCGCTTTTTCTATTTTCTATTTACTCTTATTTATTTTCTGTTTCTTGCATTATTCCTCTTCTTCATTCTTCTTCTTGCTTCGCTTATTTTCGTTACCTTACCTATTTCATTTTACGCATTACACACATATTTACATATCAACATTACACACATATTTACATATTAACGTGAATATTCATAGCATTTCATAGAGACATATTTATATACACATATATATGAACAATTAATTATGTACATGTACATTTACAGAATCAGAGAATATGGCCATTTACATATGGGCCATCAAGGTGAAGTTCCTTGCCCAAGGGAACAACGCGCCGGCCGGGACTCGAACCCTCGAACCTGGATTTGTCGACGAATCCAAGTCCGATGCTCTAACCGCTCGACCACCGCGCCCTCCATTGCAACCCTGCAGAAGTCCTTAAATGTTGCCAAGTCCCCTTCCCCCGCACTCGCCTATTATGATTATCATCATTATGACATTATTATTATTAATATTATTATTATTTTTTTATTATATTATTAATATTTCATTATTTCATCATTATCATCTTTATCATCATCATTCTTATTCTTATTGTTAACCTTATCATTATTGTCATTATTATAATTATTATCATTCTTATTATTATAATTACCATTATTATTTTTTTTACCATTATCATTTTTATCAGCATTATATAATTGATATTATCATAACTATCATTATTTTTACTATTATTATTACTATGAATATCATTATTATTAATAATATTATTATATTGTATTACTTGTTATTATCCTTGTTATTATTAATATTACTTTTCATTACTCTTATTATTGTTATTATTATTATCATCATTACTATTCACTATTATCAGTATTTATACCATCATGATCATTACAAGTACTATTTAATCATTATTATTTTTACTTTTACTATCATTACCAATTTTTATACTTTTTATTGTTATTGTAGTTATTATTATCATTATCATAATTATTATTATATTTTCATTATCATTATTCATTCATTTTATCATTATTATTATTATCATAAAAACTAAAGAAAATAAGAAAATAAGCGGCAAAACTGTTTTTCCGCGGCATTTTTTTCTATAAAAAGAGGAAAGCAGCGAAGTTAAAAAGAGAAAACAAATACGAAAATAAGTTATTATTATCATTATCATTATTATTATTAAATTTTCATTATCATTACATTCATTATTATCATAAAAACTAAAGAAAATAAGAAAATAAGCGGCAAAACTGTTTTTCCGCGGCTGTTTTTTCTATAAAAATAGATAACCAGCGAAGTCGAAAAGAGAAAAAAAATTGCGTAAATAAAAACATGTGTTAACAAAACAGAAAAAAACGAAGAAGAGCGAAAAGCGAAACCAAAATGTGCGAAAAGAATAGAAAATTTACGAGAAAGAAAAAGGGCGAGGTCTACATAAAAAAAAAAAAAAAAAAAAAAAAAAAATAATAATAATAAAAATGAATACAAATAGAATAGAAATAAATAAAAGAATAAGAAAAAAAATAAATAAAAATATATATAAGTCTGCCTGATTCTCGTTTCTTTATTCTTACATATACACTTTCACATACACTGAATGATAATAATGATAAGGTTAACAAGAAGAATAAGAATAATGATGATAAAGATGATAATGATGAAAATAATGAAAATAATAATAATAATAATAATAATAATAATAATAATGTAAATAATGATGATAATAATAATAGGCGAGTTCGGGGGAAGGGGACTTGGCAACATTTAAGGACTTCTGCAAGGGTTGCAATGGAGGGCGCGGTGGTCGAGCGGTTAGAGCATCGGACTTGGATTCGTCGACAAATCCAGGTTCGAGGGTTCGAGTCCCGGGCGGCGCGTTGTTCCCTTGGGCAAGGAACTTCACCTTGATGGCCCATATGTAAATGGCCATATTCTCTGATTCTGTTAATGTACATGTACATAATTAATTGTTCATATATATGTGTATGTAAATATGTCTCTATGAAATGCTATGAATATTCACATTGATATGTAAATATGTGTGTAATGTTGATATGTAAATATGTGTATAATGCGTAAAATCAAATAGGTAAGGTAACGAAAATAAGCGAAGCAAGAAGAAGAAGAATGAAGAAGAGAAATAATGCAAGAAACAGAAAATAGATAAGCGTAAATATAGTAGAAAAAGCGAAAATAATTGCGTCAAAACTGCGAATAAATAATAAGCGTATGAAATAAACCGATAATAATAAGCGAAATAAAACGAAAATAAAACATTGCGTCGAACGTACGATAAAAATACGAAATAGAAAATAAAGAAAAATCGAAACTAAAAATTGCGTCACACGTACGATAAAATTACGAAATACGAAAATGGAAATACGAAATCGGAAATAGAAAAGCGTGCGAAATAAACAGACATTAGAAACAGCAAAATAGAAAATAGAAAAATAGAAATATAGAAAATAGAAAATGAGAAAAAACGAAAAAAAAAATATTATTATTACTAATAGTAAAGATATGTCAAAACTGCGATAGAAATCGAAATAGAAAAAAAAAAATTTCATGAGAAAATACAAAAAGCGATAGTAATTGCGTTAAAATTGCGATAATAATTATTTTTGATTAATTTTTTTAAAAATATTTATTCGTGTAGTTCTGGCATCCGGTGTTTTCGGCTCAAAAAGAGGCGCACTGACTGCTATAGATATACACACACACACACATATATATATAATATATATATATATATATATATATATATATATATATACTGACTGTATTTGGTGATAAACTGGGTCATATATATACACAAACTATGACGTCATCAACCATATGAAATAATTATTAAATAAAATCAGATTTCAATTCTAAAATTACAGGAAGGATGTCATAAAAAAAATAAGAGAAGAAAAAAGGAAAAAAAAGAAAAAAGCAAATGTAGTAAAGAAAAAAAAAGAAAAAAAAAAAAGAAAAATGTATGTGAAAGTGTATATGTAAAGGAATAAAGAAAACGACAATCAGGCAGACTTATATATATTTTATTTGTTTTATTTCTTTATCTTTTATTTAATTCTATTTTATTTGTATTTATTTTATCATTATTGTATTATTATTATTATTATTTTTTTTATTTAGACCTCGCCCTTTTCTTTCTCGCAAATTTTCTATTCTTTCGCACATTTTGGTTTCCTTTTCGCTCTTCTTCCTTTTTTTCTGTTTGTTAACACATGTTTCATTTTCGCTTTTTTTTTTTTTTCTCTTTTTGACTTCGCTGTTTTCCTATTTTTATAGAAAAAAAAACGCGGAAAAACAGTTTTGCCGCTTATTTTCTTATTTCTTTAGTTTTTATGATAATAATAATACTGATAATAATGAATGTAATAATGATAATGAAAATATAATAATAATAATGATAATAATGATAATGATAATAACAATAATAAGAGTAATGAAAAGTAATATTAATAATAAGGATAATAATAAGTAATACAAACAGTAATATTATTAATAATAATGATAATAATCATAGTAATAATAATAGTAATAATAATGATAGTTATGATAATAACAATTATGATAATGCTGATGATAATGATAATGGTAAAAAAATAATAATGATAATTATAATAATAAGAATGATAATAATTATAATAATGACAATAATGATGATAATAATAATAGGCGAGTGCGGGGGAAGGGGACTCGGCAACATTTAAGGACTTCTGCAAGGGTTGCGGAGACAGAATGCAACCCTGTCGTACTCCTTGTTTGACTTCGAACCATTCTGTTAACCCATAAGTGGTTCTTACAGCTGCTTGTTGTTGGTCATACAAGGCTTATATTAATCTGATGATGTGTTTTTTGGAAACTTCATATCGTACATGTTATTCCAGAGAATATCGTGATCAACAGTATCAAAAGCTTTCACATAATCGATGAAACACAGGTATAGGTCTTTTTGATGTTCTCTGTTTTTCTCTATGATCAATTTTAAATTTAGAATCTGGTTTCTGGTACCTTTTCCAGGGCGAAAACCCGCTTGTTCGTCTGCAATTTCCTCTCTTAACTTCAACTTCATTCTTTCAGCAATAATTTTCAACAAAATTTTGCTGCTGTGACTTATTAAGGCAATTGTCCTATTATTGTTGCATTGGAGTGCGTCACCTTTTTTTAGGTATGGGAGTAAAGACTGATTTTACCCAGTCTTCTGGCCATTTTCTTTCATTCCATATTTTTGTACAGAGTTTGTAGAAGAAGTATTCAACACTTTCGCCAGCATTCTTAATTAGTTCTGCTGTTATTTCATCTATTCCGGGGCTCTTGTTATTCTTTACTTCTTTTATGGCTTTTATAACTTCGTCCAGCAGTGGCGGTGGTTCATCCTCGCTGTCATTGAGTCTGATTAATGTTGTTGTTAGATTTTTATTCTTTTTGTATAAGTTGGAACAATATTGATTCCATCTATCTTTGACTTCTTTTCCATCACATAAAACAAGTCCATCTTCAGTTTTGATAGTGTCCATTGTAGGTTTAAATTTTCGTGTGATGTTTCGTACTCCTTGGTAGAGTTCTTTAGTTGTCTTATTGATAGAACAGTTTTCAATTCTCTGGCAATGTTCATTTAAATATTTTTCCTTATCTTGTCGCAATAATCTTTGAATTTTTGTATTTTGTTTTTTGTAAATTACTTTTTCAACTGGATTATTGATACCTTTTTATTTTAGGCATCTTCTTGTTTCAATTCACTTAGTGTTTTTTCAGATATCCAGGGGAATTGTATTTTCTTTTGGCGATAGTTTTTTCAGATTCGCAGTGTGAGGAATTTGTATTCTTTTCATTTTGGTGGTTAACATCTCCAGATTG
>NC_051398.1:51959225-51970995 GCF_015228065.2 Penaeus monodon
TAATAATAATTATAATAAAATAATAATATATTAATAATTGTAAACAATAAAAAGCTAGTAATTAAAAAGTAAATGAATTAAAATAAAAATCCTTGAATAATATAATAATATACGCTAAAAAGTTATGATAAAAATTCATTAATTTCAATGAAGCAAAACAGCCAGCGAGGGGCTAGCCAGACTCCAGCTTACCGATTTTATCAAACCGAGGGGCCCCTGCGGCTCCGCCTCTCTACATAGCTGCCGACCCGAGTAGACCGCTGACCTCGAGAGGGGACATTGGGGACGTTATCTCCGTGGAGAACGCTCGTGAACCGCCAAACACGGGCAGGTGTCGTGAAACACCTGTTAACTTTTCCCTTAGTCAAAGAAGGTTTCCTCTGGTCTCGATCCCGGGTCTTGCGAGTGGGAGGCGCTGCCTCTTCCAATGCTGCCACCGAGATCTAAGTAAATTATAAAAATTTGGTCCTTTTATATTTCCAACTCGAACCCACATGCATCGCCTACCCACGTACATTATAATACAATTTACACATCCCTACCTTCATCAATAAGAGGAAACGAGACCTTCTCAATGGATTCACCCAAAACGTTAAGCTGCAAAGCGGGGCACCGTAAATTATTCAAATACGCTCCATCACAAAACTCTTTCCTTAGGGATTCTGTCTGTAAGTCTGTGTGAGTGTACATTTGATGTTTCTTCAGTTGCTTTTTTCTTTCCCTTCTTTTCTATTTTATTTTCATCAATGAAATATCTTAATGCTTGTAGAGAATAACATGCGTGCATTGTCTTTGTCCTATTTAGTCAACACAACACAGATTGTATTTAGTCAACACAGTTGTACTAATAAATTGCTAGTGAATTGGTACTTATATCATAAATAAAACAAAGTTCATATCGTTTGAAATATACATACAAATTTAGACGTCTGTATCGATAACTCAGATCTCCCCATAGACCACTTGGAGTAACAAACTTATAATCGCAGTTATCCCTAAATTTATTATCAAAGAAAACGATAATGTGTGCCTGCATTCAAAGAAAGCGATTAAACATTATGGGAAAACAATTTTAAAAAAATAGATAAATAAAAGTAAAAACCATGGAAATAAAATCGCCAGCATCACTAAACGTACCTTTTTTTCTTGTAAGAAACAGATCACGTCCCGCTCCATTGAAATGAAAATATCAGGCTCCCAAGATTAAACTTTTCTTCGTGTAGTTCTGGCATCCGGTGTTTTCGGCTCAAAAAGAGGCGCACTGACTGATATAGATATACATATACATACATATATGTATATCTATATCAGTCAGTGCGCCACTGTCCACGGCGGCTCAGACTGAACCTACCGTTAGAAAAAAAAAAAAAAACATAATATATATATCTATATATATAAAATATATATGATATATATATAATATATATACTGACTGTATTTGGATAACTGGGTCATATAACACACTGTGTAGGTCATCAACCATATGAAATATTATTAAATAAAATCAGATTACAGTTTTAAAATAACAGGAAGGATGTCATAATAAAAAATTAAGAGAAGAAAACAAAACAAACAAAGAAAAAGCAAACGTAGTAAAAAAAAAAAAAAAGTGTATGTGAAGTGTATATGTAAAGGAATAAAGAAAACGACAATCAGCAGACTTATATATATTTTATTTATTTTATTTCTTTATTCTTTTATTTATTTATATTTTAATTGTATTCATTTTATTATTATTATTTTTTTTCGACCTCGCCCTTTTTCTTTCTCGCAAATTTTCTATTTTTTTTTTTCGCACATTTTGGTTTCGCTTTTCGCTCTTCTTCCTTTTTTTCTGTTTTGTTAACACATGTTTCCATTTTCGCTTTTTTTCTCTTTTCGACTTCGCTTTTTTTTCTATTTTTATAAAAAAACAGCCGCGGAAAAACAGTTTTGCGCTTTTTTTCTTTAGTTTTATTTTCCCTTTTTTTTCTCTCTCTCTTTGACTTATAGAAAAAAACAGCTGCGGAGAACTGTTTTGTCGCTTTTTTCTTATTTTCTTTAGTTTTTATTTTCGCAATATTTTTTCTCTTTTCGACTTCGCTGGTTTTTCTATTTTTAAAGAAAAAACAGCCGCGGAAAAACAGTTTTTCCGCTTATTTTCTTATGAGCATACCGTTATTGATGATGATCATATCTCGCAGGATTATCTTTTTTCTTTTCGAATTATTATCGCAATTTTAACGCAATTACTATCGTTTTTTTCTTTTTTCTCTTGTATTTTCGATACAATTTTTATCACAATTTTGACGTATTTTGTACTTTTCGTTTTTCTTATTTTATATTATTTTCTATTAGTTTCTAATGTCGGTATATTTCGCACGCTTTCCTATTTCGCATTCTATTTTCGTATTTCGTAATTTTATCGTACGTGTGACGCAATTTTTACTTTCGCTTATTATTATTATTATCATTATTATTTATTTATTACTATTTTGCACGCTTATTACTCATCTATTATTTTTTTTAATTTATTTTCCCTATTATTATTTATTTTTATTTATTTCGCTTATTTCGAATTTTATCCAATTTAAACGCATTTTCTACTTTCGCTTTTCCTTATTTTCTATTTGTCATATTTGTTTGTGTCGCACGCTTATTTCTTTCTTTCCTATTTCGTTTTTTTTATCGCACGTTTGACGCATTTTTACTTTCATTTCTTATTATCGGTTTTTTTTGCCACGCTTATTCGCAATTTTTTACGCAATTATTTTCGCTTATTTCGAATTTTTATCGCAATTTTGACGCATTTTCTACTTTCGCTTTTTCTTCTTTTCTATTTCGACGCAATTTTTACTTTCGTTTATTTCGCTTTTTATTATCTTTTTATTTCGCACGTTTTTTGCTTTCTATTTCGAATTACCATCGCAATTTTGACGCAATTTATCGCTTTTTTCTATTTCTATTATTCGCAATTTTGACGCATTTCGCTTTCTATTTACGATTCTTTTTTTTCTTTTTCTTGCATTTTTCCCTCTTCTTCATTCTTCTTCTTCTTGCTTCGCTTATTTTCGTTACCTTACCTATTCATTTTACGCATTACACACATATTTACATATCAACATTACACACATATTTACATATCAACAGTACACACATATTTAATATCAACGTAAATTTTTCATAGCATTCATAGAGACATATTTATATACACACATATATGAACAATTAATGATGTACATGTAAATTTACAGAATCAGAGAATATGGCCATTTACATGTGGGCCATCAAAGGGGAAGTTCCTTGCCCAAGGGGAAAAACGCGCCGGCCGGGACTCGAACCCTCGAACCTGGATTTGTCGACGAATCCAAGTCCGATGCTCTAACCGCTCGACCACCGCGCCCTCCATTGCAAAACCCCTTTCAGAAGTCCTTAAATGTTGCCAAGTCCCCTTCCCCCGCACTCGCCTATTATCATTATCATCATTATTGACATCATTATTGACATCATTATTATTATCTATTATTGACTTTATTATTATCATTATTATTATTATTATTATTAAAATTTTTATTATCATTATTTTCATCATTATCATCATATTATCATTATCTTATTATTCTTATATTGGTATTATTTTTAATAATTATTTTTATTAATAATTTATTAATTGTTTTACCTGAAGTAAAAAAAAAAAAAAAAAAATCTATCTATCTATCTATCTATATAACCAGTAATACAATAAAAAACAAAAGGGCCCTATAAATTGAGTGAGCAAAAGCACAGGAGAATAAACGCAAGCCCCAAGAATAAAAAAAAAAAAACAAGTCCTGAGGGGGCAGTGAATTAAAATAAGAGATAAAATAAATATAAATAGATAATAAAAGTAAAACCATGGAAATAAAATCGCCAGCCCTCACTAACGTACATTTTTTCTGTAAGAAACAGATCACGTCCCGCTCCTAGTGAAATAAGAATATCAGGCTCCCAAGATTAAAATTTTCTCGTGTAGTTCTGGCATCGGTGTTTTTCGGCTCAAAAAGGTTACTGACTGATATATAAAATATATATATTATATATATAATATATTTTATATAAAATATATACATATAGACTGACTGTATTTGGCGGTAAACGGGTCATATATATACACACACTGTGTAGTTTATCAACCATATGAAATAATAATATTAAATAAAATCAGATTACGTTTTAAAATAACAGGAAGGATGTCTAAAAAAAAATTAAGTGAAAAAAACAAGCAAGAAAGAAAAAGCAAACGTAGTAAAAAAAATAATAATAATAAAATGTGGGATGTGAAGTCTATATGTAAAGGAATAAGAAAACGACAATCAGGCAGACATATATATTTTATTTATTTTATTTCTTTATCCCTTTATTTATTCTATTTTTTTGTATTTTTTTATCATTTTTATATATATATATTTTTTTGACCTCGCCCTTTCTTTTTTTTGCAAATTTTCTATTCTTTTCGCACATTTTTGGGTTTTGGGTTTTCACTCTTTTTCATTTTTTTTTTGTTTTGTTAACACATGTTTTCATTTTTCCAAAATTTTTTTCTTTCGACTTCGCTGTTTTCTTTTTATAGAAAAACACCGCGGAAAAACAGTTTTCCCGCTTATTTTCTTTTTTTTTATTTTCGCTTTTTTTTTTTTTTTTTTTGACTTCGCTGTTTTCTTTTTTTATAAAAAAAACAGCGCAAAAAAAACTTTTGCCCTATTTTTTTTTTTCTTTGTTTTTTTTCCCAAAATTTTTTTCTTTTTTCGATTCGCTTTTTTTCTATTTTTATAAAAAAAACGCCGGGGGAAAAAACAGTTTTGCCCCTTTTTTTTTTTTAAAAAACCGAGGCAAAAAAAAAAAAGGAAAAAAAGGCTTATTTTCTTTATTTTTTTTTTTCGTTTTTTTTTTCTCTTTTTGACTTCGCTTTTTCTATTTCTATAAAAAAAACACCCGGGGGAAAACTTTTTGCCCTTATTTTTTTATTTTTTTTATTTTCGAAATATTTTTTTTCTGTTCGACTTGCGGTTTCTATTTTTATAAAAAAAACACCCGGGGAAAAAACAGTTTTGCCGCTTTTTTCTATTTTTTTATTTTTTATTTCGCAATATTTTTTCTTTTTTTCGACTTCCGGTTTTCTTTTTTTATCGCATTTTTTGCCGCTTTTTTTCTTTTTTTTCTTCTGTTCAAAGATTTGACGCAGTTTTTCTTTTTGTTTGCTGTTTATTAATTTTTTCATATCTCGCAAAATTGTTTTCTATTTCGAATTTTTACGAAATTTTAACGCAATTACTATCGCTTTTTTCTTTTTCTCTTGTATTTGCGTTGGGTTTTTATCCCAAATTTTGTCTTTTTTTGTATTTTCGCTTTTTTTATTTTATATTATTTCATTAGTTTCAATGTCGTATTTTTCGCCGCTTTTCTTTTCGCTTTTTCTATTTTCGTTTTCGAAATTTCATCGTAGGTGCGTGTGACGCTTTTTATTCTCACCTATTATTTATTTATTTATTTTACCTTTTTTTTTACTATCGGTTTATTTCGCACGTTTATTTGTTTTCTATTTCGAATTACCATCGCAATTTTTACGCAATTTATCGCTTTTTTCTATTTCTATTATTCGCAATTCTGACGCATTTCGCTTTTTCTATTTTCTATTTACGATTATTTATTTTCTGTTTCTTGCATTATTCCTCTTCTTCATTCTTCTTCTTCTTGCTTCGCTTATTTTCGTTACCTTACCTATTTCATTTTACGCATTACACACATATTTACAAATCAACATTACACATATATTTACATATCAACGTGAATATATATATACACATATATATGAACAGTTAATTATGTACATGTACATTTACAGAATCAGAGAATATGGCCATTTACATGTGGGCCATCAAGGTGAAGTTCCTTGCCCAAGGGAACAACGCGCCGGCCGGGACTCGAACCCTCGAACCTGGATTTGTCGACGAATCCAAGTCCGATGCTCTAACCGCTCGACCACCGCGCCCTCCATTGCAACCCTTGCAGAAGTCCTTAAATGTTGCCAAGTCCCCTTCCCCCGCACTCGCCTATTATCATTATCAACATTATTGACATTATTCTTCTTATTATTATCATTATTATTATTTTCATTATTTTCATCATTATTATCTTTACTATCAAAGAAAACAAAGAAAGAAAAAAAAAGCAAACGTAGAAAAAAAAAAAGGGAAATAGAAGAAATACCTTAAAACAGTGAATAAGAATTCAATAAAATAACCAACAAGAGCTGATAAAAGAAACGGACGCGGTAAAAATACGAAAGTGTATATATAAAGGAATAAAGAAAACGACAATCAAGGCAGACTTGTTTATTTTATCTATTTATTTATTTATTCTTTTATTTATGTCTATTTTAGTTGTATTCATTTTATTATTATTATTATTATTTCGACCTCGCCCTTTTTCTTTCTCGCAAATTTTCTATTCTTTCGCACATTTTGGTTTCGCTTTTCGCTCTTCTTCCATTTTTTATGTTTTGTTAACACATGTTTTCATTTTCATTTATAGAAAAAACAGCCGCGGAAAAACAGTTTTGCCGCTTATTTTCTTATTTTCTTTAGTTTTTATTTTCGCAATATTTTTTCTCTTTTCGACTTCGCTGGTTTTCTATTTTTATAGAAAAAATAGCCGCGGAAAACAGTTTTGCCGCTTATTTTCTTTAGTTTTATTTTCGAATTTATTTCTCTTTTTGACTTCGCTGTTTTTCTATTTTCATAGAAAAAACTGCCGCGGAAAAACAGTTTTGCCGCTTATTTTCTTATTTTCTTTAGTTTTATTTTCGCATTTTTTTTTTCTCTTTTTGACTTCGCTGTTTTTCTATTTTTATGGAAAAAACAGCCGCGTAAAAACAGTTTTGCCGCTTATTTTCTTTAGTTTTATTTTCGAATTTATTTCTCTTTTTGACTTCGCTGTTTTTCTATTTTTATAGAAAAAACAACCGCGGAAAAACAGTTTTGCCGCTTATTTTCTTTAGTTTTATTTTCGAATTTATTTCTCTTTTTGACTTCGCTGTTTTCTATTTTTATAGAAAAAACTGCCGCGGAAGTTTTAGTTTCATTTTCGCATTTTTTTTTCTTCTTTTTTACTTCGCTGTTTTCCTCTTTTTGTAGAAAAAACAGCCGCGGAAAAGCAGTTTTGCCGCTTATTTTCTTATTTTCTTTAGTTTTTATGATAATAATAATACTGATAATAATGAATGTAATAATGATAATGAAAATATAATAATAAAAATGATAATAATGATAATAATACTAAAATAGCAAAATAAAAAGTAATAAAAATTGGTGATGATAGTAAAAGTATAAATAATAATGATTATAATAGTAATTATAATGATGATGATGGTATAAATACTGATAATATGAATAGAAATGATGATAATGTAATAACAAAAATAAAGTAATGAAAAGTGATATTAAAAATAACAAGGATAATAATAAGTAATAAATAGTAATATTATTATTAGTAATAATGATAATAATCATAGTAATAATAATAGTAATAATAATGATAGTTATGATAATAACATTATGATAATGCTGATAATAATGATAATGGTAAAAAAATAATAATATAAATTATAATAATAAGAATGATAATTATAATAATGACAATAATGAAAGGTTAACAAAAAGAATAAGAATAATGATGATAAGATGATAATGATGAAAATAATGAAAATAATGAAATATTAATAATAATAATAATAATAATAATAATAATAATAATAGTAATAATAATGTCAATAATGATGATGAAGATAATAGGCGAGTCCCGGGGAAGGGGCCCTTGCAACATTTAAGGACTTCTGCAAGGGTTGCAATGGAGGGCGCGGTGGTCGAGCGGAGAGCATCGGACTTGGTTTCGTCGAAAAATCCAGGTTCGGGGGTTCGAGTCCCGGCCGGCGCGTTGTTCCCTTGGGCAAGGAACTTCACCTTGATGGCCCATATGTAAATGGCCATATTCTCTGATTCTGAAAATGTACAGGTACATCTTTAAATTTGGTTCATATATATGTGTATAAAAATATATCGCTATGAAATGCTAGAATATTCAGGTTAATGTGTAAATATATGTGTAATGTTGTATGTAATATGTGTGTAATGGAAAATGAAATAGGTAAGGAAACGAAAATAAGCGAGCAAGAAGAAGAAGAATGAAGAAAGGAATAATGCAAGAAACAGAAAATAATAATCGTAAATAGAAAATGAAAAGCGAAATGCGTCAAAATTCCGAATAATAGAAATAAAAAAGCGATAAATTGCGTCAAAATTGCGATGATAATTCGAAATAGAAAACAAATAAACGTGCAAAATAAACCGATAATAAACAAAATAAACGAAAGTAAAAATTGCGTCGAAATAGAAAAGAAGAAAAAGCGAAAGTAAAAAATGCGTCAAATTGCGATAAAAATTCGAAATAAGCGAAAATATTGCGTAAAAATTGCAAATATAAGCGAGGAAATAAACCGATAATAAGAAACGAAAGTAAAAATTGCGTCAAACGTGCTATAAAATACGAAATAGGAAAGAAAGAAAAATCGTGCGACACAAACAAATATGACAAATAGAAAATAAGAGAAAGCGAAAGTAAAAAATGCGTCAAAATTGCGATAAAAATTCGAAATCAGCAAAATTGCGTCAAAATTGCGGTGAGTAATAAGCGGCGAAATAATAATAATAAGAAATAATAAAAATAATAAAAAGCGAAAGTAAAATTGCGTCCCCACGTACAATGAAATTACGAAATACGAAAATAGAAATGCGAAATAGAAAAGCGAGCGAAATATACCGACTTTAGACACTAATAGAACTAATATAAAATAAGAAAAAGCGAAAGTACAAAAATACGTCAAATTGCGAAAAAAACCGTAATCGAAGATAAAAGAGAAAAAGAAAAAGCGATAAAAATTGCGTTAAAATTGCGATAATAATTCGAAATAGAAAACAATCCTGCGAGATATGATAACTTAGATTAACAGAAAAACCCGAAAGTAAAACTGCGTCAAAATCTTCGATACAAAAAAGAAAATAAGAAAATAAGCGGCAATACTGCGATAAAAATAGAAAACCAGCGAATTTGGAGAGAAAAAATATTGCGAAAATAAAAACTAAAGAAAATAAGAAAATAAGCTGCAAAACTATTTTTCCGCGGCTGTTTTTTCTATAAAAATAGAAAAACCCGCGAAGTCAAAAAGAGAAAAAAAATTGCAAAATAAAAACATGTGTTAACAAAACAGAAAAAAACGAAGAAAGCGAAAAGCGAAACCAAATGTGCGAAAAGAATAGAAAATTTGCGAGAAAGAAAAAAAAAAAAATAGTAATAATAAAAATAATCAAATCAAATAGAAATAAATAAAGAATAAAAAAATAAAATAAATAGAATATATATAAGTCTGCCTGATGTCGTTTTTTATTCCTTTATATATACACTTTCCCCATACACTTTTTTTTTTCCTTTTTTTTAACTACGTTTGTTTTTTTTCTTACTTTTCTCTGTTTTTTTCTTATCATATTTGTTTTATGACATTCTTCCTGTTATTTTAAAGCTGTAATCTGATTTTATTTAATATCATTATTTTTATATGGTTGATGACGTCACAGTGTGTGTATTATATGACCCAGTTTACCGCCAAATGCAGTCAGTATATATAAAATATATATATATATAAAATATATAATATATAATATATATATATATATATATATATATCAGTCAGCGCCTCTTTTTGAGCCGAAAACACCGATGCCAGAACTACACGAAAAAATTTAATCTTGGGAGCCTGATATTTTCATTTCAATGGAGCGGGACGTGATCTGTTTCTTACAAGAAAAAATGTACGTTTAGTGATGCCTTGGGGATTTTATTTCCATGTTTTTACTTTTATTTATCTATTTTTCAAAATTATTTCGCCTAATGTTTAATCGCTTTCTTTGAATGCAGGCCCACACTATCTTTTCTTTGAATAATAATTTAGGGATAACTGCGATTAAAAAGTTTGTTACTCCAAGTGGTCCCATGGGGAGATCTGAGTATCGATACAAACGTCTAAATTTGTATGTATCTTCAAACGATGTGAACTTTGTTTTTATTTATGATATAAGTACCAATTCACTAGCAATTTATTAATACAACTGTGTTGACTAAATACGATCTGTGTTGTGTTGCCCAAATAGGACAAAGACAATGCCGCATGTTATTCTCTACAAGCATTAAGATATTTCATTGTGAAAATAAAATATAAAAGAAGGAAAATAAAAAATCAACTGAAGAAACATCAAAATGTACACTCACACAGACTTACAGACAGAAACCTAAGGAAAGAGTTTTGTGAGGAGTGTATTTGAATAATTCACGGTGGCCCCGCCTTGCACCTTAACGTTTTGTGTAAATCCGTTGAGGAAAGGGCTCGTTTTCCCCTTATTGAAACGAGACCTTGATGAAGGTAGGGATTTTGTATATTGTATATAATGTACGTGGGTAGGCGATGCATGTGGGGTTCGAGTTGGAAATATAAAAGGACCGATTTTTATAAGTTACCTTTGATCTCGGTGGCAGCATTGGGAAAAGGCAGCGCCTCCCACTCGCAAGACCCGGGATCGAGACCAGAGGAAACCTTCTTTGACTAAGGGAAAAGTTAACAGGTGTTTTTACGACACCTGCTCGTGTTTGCGGTTCACGAGCGTTCTCCCACGGGGATCACGTCCCCCTCTCGAGGTCAGAGGTCAACTCGGGTCGGCAGCTATGCAGAGAGGCGGAGCAGCAGGCCACACGGTTTGATAAAATCGGTAAGCTGGAGTCTGGCTGGCCCACTCGCTGGCTGTTTTGCTTTCATTTGAATTAATGATAATATATTATTATTATTATCATAACTTTTTTGCGTATTATTATTATTATCATTTAACGTTATTGTTATTTTAATTCATTTATTTTTTTCCTATTATTATAATTATTATTTGTGTTATTATTATTTTATATTATTATTATTATTATTAATTATTAAAAATACTCAAATAAAAATCATCAAACAACAGCAATGATAATGATACTGATATTGACAATAAGATACTAATACTAATATTACTACTACTACTACTAATAACAACAACAACAACAACAACAACAACAACAACAACCACCACACCACCAACAACAACAACAACAACCAACAACAACAACAACAATGACAATAAAAAGATGATAAAAATGAAATTTAAACATAATGATGATAACAATGATAAAAAAAATAGTAATAATAATAATTGTAGTGTACGGCTGCGCACTCGCCGACTCTACGGTCGATCTCGCCTGGACTGACATCGTCCTCGGGCGCCGGTGGTTGAGGCCGGGTCTTTTTCCATGCCACGTGCCTGCCTTCTCTACCACGGAACAAAAGGGCGTGGGGAACTCTGCGATGCTGCCATTGACTTGGATGAGACGTCCCGGGCTCCGCTTCCACCAACGAGGCGGGCAGTGTTAAGAAATAATATGTATATGGTTATAAAAAAAACCAACGAACGTATTTTAAAAACCCAAAGGGTCGTTACTTGGATGGGGTTGAAGGGCTCCGAGAAAAAATAAAAAAATTTATTTATTTCCCAAGTCCCAACCGTAGATAGTTTACAGCCCGAAATGTACAGTTTTCGCGTAAATTGTACATTACCAGTTTTTCCTTCCAAAGTGTCACAATATCCCCTGAAGGAGTAATGTCGTTGATAGGTTTTTTTTT
>NC_051398.1:51971095-51983128 GCF_015228065.2 Penaeus monodon
CACGAATCGGATATTGTGACACTTTGGAAGGAAAACTGGTAATGTACAATTTACGCGAAAACTGTACATTTCGGGCTGTAACTATCTACGGTATGGGACTTGGGAAATAAATAAATCTTTTTATTTTTCTCGGAGACTTCAACACCATCCAAGTAACGAGCCTTGGTTTAAAATACGTTCGTTGGTTATTTTTATAACCATATACATATTATTTCTTAACACTGCCCGCCTCGTTGGTGGAAGCGGAGCCCGGGACGTCTCATCCAAGTCAATGGCAGCATCGCAGAGTTCCCCACGTCCTTTGTTCCGTGGTAGAGAAGGCAGGCACGTGGCATGGTAAAGACCCGGCCTCAACCACTCGGCGCCCGGGGACGATATCAGTCCAGGCGAGATCGACCGTAGAGTCGGCGAGTGCGCAGCCGTACACTACAATTATTATTATTACAATTATTTTTATCATTGTTATCATCATTATGTTTAAATTTCATTTTTATCATCTTTTTATTGTCATTGTTGTTGTTGTTGTTGTTGTTGTTGTTGTTGTTGTTGTTGTTGTTGTTGTTGTTGTTGTTGTTGTTGTTGTTGTTGTTGTTGTTATTAGTAGTAGTAGTAGTAATATTAGTATTAGTATCATTATTGTCAATATCAGTATCATTATCATTGCTGTTGTTATGATGATTATTATTTTGAGTATTATTAATAATTAATAATAATAATAATAATAATAATAATAATAATAACACAAATAATAATTATAATAATAGGAAAAAAATAAATGAATTAAAATAACAATAACGTTAAATGATAATAATAATAATTACGCTAAAAAGTTATGATAATAATAATAATATATTATCATTAATTTCAAATGAAAGCAAAACAGCCAGCGAGTGGGCTAGCCAGACTCCAGCTTACCGATTTTATCAAACCGTGTGGCCTGCTGCTCCGCCTCTCTACATAGCTGCCGACCCGAGTTGACCTCTGACCTCGAGAGGGGGACGTTATCTCCGTGGAGAACGCTCGTGAACCGCCAAACACGAGCAGGTGTCGTGAAACACCTGTTAACTTTTCCCTTAGTCAAAGAAGGTTTCCTCTGGTCTCGATCCCGGGTCTTGCGAGTGGGAGGCGCTGCCTCTTCCAATGCTGCCACCGAGATCTAAGGTAACTTATAAAAATCGGTCCTTTTATATTTCCAACTCGAATCCACATGCATCGCCTACCCACGTACATTATATACAATATACACATCCCTACCTTCATCAAGGTCTCGTTTCAATAAGAGGAAACGAGACCTTCTCAACGGATTTACACAAAACGTTAAGGTGCAAGGCGGGGCACCGTGAATTATTCAAATACACTCCATCACAAAACTCTTTCCTTAGGGATTCTGTCTGTAAGTCTGTGTGAGTGTACATTTGATGTTTCTTCAGTTGCTTTTTTCTTTCCCTTCTTTTCTATTTTATTTTCATCAATGAAATATCTTAATGCTTGTAGAGAATAACATGCGTGCATTGTCTTTGTCCTATTTAGTCAACACAACACAGATCGTATTTAGTCAACACAGTTGTATTAATAAATTGCTAGTGAATTGGTACTTATATCATAAATAAAACAAAGTTCATATCGTTTGAAGATACATACAAATTTAGACGTTTGTATCGATAACTCAGATCTCCCCATAGACCACTTGGAGTAACAAACTTATAATCGCAGTTATCCCTAAATTAATTATTCAAAGAAAACGATAATGTGGGCCTGCATTCAAAGAAAGCGATTAAACATTAGGCGAAATAATTTTGAAAAATAGATAAATAAAAGTAAAACCATGGAAATAAAATCGCCAGGCATCACTAAACGTACATTTTTTTCTTGTAAGAAACAGATCACGTCCCGCTCCATTGAAATGAAAATATCAGGCTCCCAAGATTAAACTTTTCTTCGTGTAGTTCTGGCATCGGTGTTTTCGGCTCAAAAAGAGGCGCTGACTGATATATATATATATATATATATATATATATATATATATATATATATATATATATATATATATACTGACTGCATTTGGCGGTAAACTGGGTCATATATATACACACACTGTGACGTCATCAACCATATGAAATAATGATATTAAATAAAATCAGATTACAGCTTTAAAATAACAGGAAGAATGTCATAAAACAAATATGATAAGAAAACAGAGAAAGTAAGAAAAAAAAACAAACGTAGTAAAAAAAAAGGAAAAAAAAAAGTGTATGTGAAAGTGTATATATAAAGGAATAAAGAAAACGACAATCAGGCAGACTTATATATATTCTATTTATTTTATTTCTTTATTCTTTTATTTATTTCTATTTGATTTGTATTATTTTTATTATTACTATTTTCTTTTTTTTTCTTTCTCGCAAATTTTCTATTCTTTTCGCACATTTTGGTTTCGCTTTTCGCTTTTCTTCGTTTTTTTTCTGTTTTGTTAACACATGTTTTATTTTCGCAATTTTTTTTTCTCTTTTTGACTTCGCTGGTTTTCTATTTTTATAGAAAAAACAGCCGCGGAAAAATAGTTTTGCAGCTTATTTTCTTATTTTCTTTAGTTTTTATTTTCGCAATATTTTTTCTCTCCAAATTCGCTGGTTTTCTATTTTTATCGCAGTATTGCCGCTTATTTTCTTATTTTCTTTTCTGTATCGAAGATTTTGACGCAGTTTTTACTTTTCGGTTTTGCTGTTAATCTAATGTTTATCATATCTCGCAGGATTGTTTTCTATTTCGAATTATTATCGCAATTTTAACGCAATTTCTATCGCTTTTTCTTTTTTCTCTTGTATCTTCGATTACGGTTTTTATCGCAATTTTGACGTATTTTGTACTTTCGCTTTTTCTTATTTTATATTAGTTCTATTAGTGTCTAATGTCGGTATATTTCGCTCGCTTTTCTATTTCGCATTTCTATTTTCGTATTTCGTAATTTCATTGTACGTGTGACGCAATTTTTACTTTCGCTTATTATTATTATTATTATTACTTATTATTATTATTTCGCCGCTTATTACTCACCGCAATTTTGACGCAATTTCGCTGATTTCGAATTTTTATCGCAATTTTGACGCATTTTCTACTTTCGCTTTTTCTTCTTTTCTATTTCGACGCAATTTTTACTTTCGTTTATTTTGTTTATTATCGGTTTATTTCGCACGTTTATTTGTTTTCTATTTCGAATTATCATCGCAATTTTGACGCAATTTATCGCTTTTTTCTATTTCTATTATTCGGAATTTTGACGCATTTCGCTTTTCTATTTTCTATTTACGATTATTTATTTTCTGTTTCTTGCATTATTCCTCTTCTTCATTCTTCTTCTTCTTGCTTCGCTTATTTTCGTTACCTTACCTATTTCATTTTACGCATTACACACATATTTACATATCAACATTACACATATATTTACACATTAACCTGAATATTCATAGCATTTCATAGCGATATATTTATATACACATATATATGAACAATTAATGATGTACATGTACATTTACAGAATCAGAGAATATGGCCATTTACATATGGGCCATCAAGGTGAAGTTCCTTGCCCAAGGGAACAACGCGCCGGCCGGGACTCGAACCCTCGAACCTGGATTTGTCGACGAATCCAAGTCCGATGCTCTAACCGCTCGACCACCGCGCCCTCCATTGCAACCCTTGCAGAAGTCCTTAAATGTTGCCAAGTCCCCTTCCCCCGCACTCGCCTATTATCATCATCATCATTATTGACATTATTATTACTATTATTATTATTATTATTATTATTATTATTATTATTATAATTATCATTATTATTTTTTTACCATTATCATTATTATCAGCATTATCATAATTGTTATTATCATAACTATCATTATTATTACTATTATTATTACTATGATTATTATCATTATTACTAATAATAATATTACTATTTGTATTACTTATTATTATCCTTGTTATTATTAATATCACTTTTCATTACTCTTATTATTGTTATTATCATTATCATCATTACTATTCACTATTATCAGTATTTATACCATCATCATCATTACAATTACTATTATAATCATTATTATTTATACTTTTACTATCATCACCAATTTTTATTACTTTTTATTTTGCTATTGTAGTTATTATTATCATTATTATCATTATTATTATTATATTTTCATTATCATTATTACATTCATTATTATCAGTATTATTATTATCATAAAAACTAAAGAAAATAAGAAAATAAGCGGCAAAACTGTTTTTCCGCGGCTGTTTTTTCTACAAAAAGAGGAAAACAGCGAAGTCAAAAAAAGAAATAAATTCGAAAATAAAACTAAAGAAAATAAGCGAAAATGTTTTTCCGCGGTTTTTTTCTATGAAAATAGAAAACCAGCGAAATCGAAAAGAGAAAAAATATTGTGAAAATAAAAACTAAAGAAAATAAGCGGCAAAACTGTTTTTCCGCGGTGTTTTTTCTATAAAAATAGAAAAACAGCGAAGTCAAAAAGAGAGAAAAAAAATGCGAAAATAGAATTAAAGAAAATAAGCGGCAAAACTGTTTTTCCGCGGTTGTTTTTTCTATAAAAATAGAAAAACAGCGAAGTCAAAAAGAGAAAAAAAAAATGCGAAAATAAAACTAAAGAAAATAAGAAAATAAGCGGCAAAACTGTTTTTCCGCGGCAGTTTTTTCTATGAAAATAGAAAAACAGCGAAGTCAAAAAGAGAAATAAATTCGAAAATAAAACTAAAGAAAATAAGCGGCAAAACTGTTTTTCCGCGGCTATTTTTTCTATGAAAATAGAAAACCAGCAAAATCGAAAAGAGAAAAAATATTGTGAAAATAAAAACTAAAGAAAATAAGAAAATAAGCGGCAAAACTGTTTTTCCGCGGCTGTTTTTTCTATAAATGAAAATGAAAACATGTGTTAACAAAACATAAAAAATGGAAGAAGAGCGAAAAGCGAAACCAAAATGTGCGAAAAGAATAGAAAATTTGCGAGAAAGAAAAAGGGCGAGGTCGAAATAATAATAATAATAATAAAATGAATACAAATAAAATAGAAATAAATAAAAGAATAAATAAATAAAATAGATAAAATAAACAAGTCTGCCTGATTGTCGTTTTCTTTATTCCTTTATATATACACTTTCGTATTTTTACCGCGTCCGTTTCTTTTATCAGCTCTTGTTGGTTATTTTATTGAATTCTTATTCACTGTTTTAAGGTATTTCTTCTATTTCTCTTTTTTTTTTTTTTTTTTACTACGTTGGTTTTTTTTCTTTCTTTGTTTTCTTTGATAATAAAGACAATAATGATGAAAATAATGAAAATAATAATAAAATGCTAATAATAAGAATAATAATGTCAATAATGTTGATAATGATAATAGGCGAGTGCGGGGGAAGGGGACTTGGCAACATTTAAGGACTTCTGCAAGGGTTGCAATGGAGGGCGCGGTGGTCGAGCGGTTAGAGCATCGGACTTGGATTCGTCGACAAATCCAGGTTCGAGGGTTCGAGTCCCGGCCGGCGCGTTGTTCCCTTGGGCAAGGAACTTCACCTTGATGGCCCACATGTAAATGGCCATATTCTCTGATTCTGTAAATGTACATGTACATAATTAACTGTTCATATATATGTGTATATATATATTCACGTTGATATGTAAATATATGTGTAATGTTGATTTGTAAATATGTGTGTAATGCGTAAAATGAAAGAGGTAAGGTAACGAAAATAAGCGAAGCAAGAAGAAGAAGAATGAAGAAGAGGAATAATGCAAGAAACAGAAAATAAATAATCGTAAATAGAAAATAGAAAAAGCGAAATGCGTCAGAATTGCGAATAATAGAAATAGAAAAAAGCGATAAATTGCGTAAAATTCGATGGTAATTCGAAATAGAAAACAAATAAACGTGCGAAATAAACCGATAATAAAAAGCGAAATAAACGAAAGTAAAAATTGCGTCGAAATAGAAAAGAAGAAAAAGCGAAAGTAGAAAATGCGTCAAAATTGCGATAAAAATTCGAAATAAGCGAAATAAATAATAGTAAATAATAAAAGGTAAAATAAATAAATAAATAATAGGTTAGTAATAAAAATTGCGTCACACGTCACACGTACGATGAAATTACGAAATACGAAAATAGAAATGCGAAATAGAAAAGCGTGCGAAATATACCGACATTAGAAACTAATAGAACTAATATAAAATAAGAAAAAGCGAAAGTACAAAATAAGACAAAATTGGGATAAAAACCGTAATCGCAAATACAAGAGAAAAAAGAAAAAGCGATAGTAATTGCGTTAAAATTGCGATAATAATTCGAAATAGAAAACAATTCTGCGAGATATGATAAACATTAGATAAACAGCAAAATCAAAAAGTAAAAACTGCGTCAAAATCTTCGATACAGAAAAGAAAATAAGAAAATAAGCGGCAAAACTGTTTTTCCGCGGCTGTTTTTTCTATAAAAATAGGAAAACAGCGAAGTCAAAAAAAAAAAAGAAAAAAAAGAAAGCGAAAATAAAACAAAAGAAAATAAGCGGCAAAACTGTTTTTTCCGCGGCTGTTTTTTCTATAAAAATAGGAAAACAGCGAAGTCGAAAAGAGAAAAAATATTGCGAAAATGAAAACATGTGTTAACAAAACAGAAAAAAATGAAAAAGAGTGAAAAGCGAAACCAAAATGTGCGAAAAGAATAGAAAATTTGCGAGAAAAAGAAAGGGCGAGGTCGAAAAAATATATATATATAAATAATGATAAAATAAATACAAATAAATTAGAAATAAATAAATGGATAAAGAAATAAAATAAATAAAATATATATGTCTGCCTGATTGTCGTTTTCTTTATTCCTTTACATATAGACTTTCACATACACATTTTATTATTATTATTTTTTTTACTACGTTTGCTTTTTCTTTCTTTGCTTGTTTTCTTCACTTAATTTTTTTTTATGACATCCTTCCTGTTATTTTAAAACTGTAATCTGATTTTATTTAATATTATTATTTCATATGGTTGATGACTACACAGTGTGTGTATATATATGACCCAGTTTACCGCCAAATACAGTCAGTCTATATGTATATATATATATATATATATATATATATATATATATATATATATATATATATCAGTCAGTACACCTCTTTTTGAGCCGAAAACACCGATGCCAGAACTACACGAAGAAAAGTTTAATCTTGGGAGCCTGATATTCTTATTTCACTAGGAGCGGGACGTGATCTGTTTCTTACAAGAAAAAATGTACGTTTAGTGATGGCTGGCGATTTTATTTCCATGGTTTTACTTTTATTTATCTATTTACTATTTATTTTATCTCTTATTTTAATTCACTGTCCCCTCAGGACTTGTTTTTTTTTATTCTTGTGCTTGCGTTTATTCTCCTGTGCTTTTGCTCACTCAACTATAGGGCCCTTTTTGTATTTTATTGTATTACTGGTTATATAGATAGATAGATAGATAGATTTTTTTTTTTTTTTTTTTTTACTTCAGGTGAACAATTAATAAATTATTAATAAAATAATTATTAATAATAATAACAATATAAGAATAATAAGAATAATGATAATAAAGATGATAATGATGAAAATAATGATAATAAGAATTATAATAATAATAATAATAATAATAATAATAATAATAATAATAATAATAATAATAATAGTAATAATAATGTCAATAATGATGATAATGATAATAGGCGAGTGCGGGGGAAGGGGACTTGGCAACATTTAAGGACTTCTGCAAGGGTTGCAATGGAGGGCGCGGTGGTCGAGCGGTTAGAGCATCGGACTTGGATTCGTCGACAAATCCAGGTTCGAGGGTTCGAGTCCCGGCCGGCGCGTTGTTCCCTTGGGCAAGGAACTTCACCTTGATGGCCCACATGTAAATGGCCATATTCTCTGATTCTGTAAATTTACATGTACATCATTAATTGTTCATATATGTGTGTATATAAATATGTCTCTATGAAATGCTATGAATATTCACGTTGATATGTAAATATGTGTGTAATGTTGATATGTAAATATGTGTGTAATGTTGATATGTAAATATGTGTGTAATGCGTAAAATCAAATAGGTAAGGTAACGAAAATAAGCGAAGCAAGAAGAAGAAGAATGAAGAAGAGGAATAATGCAAGAAACAGAAAATAAATAATCGTAAATAGAAAAGCGAAATGCGTCAAAATTGCGAATAATAGAAATAGAAAAAAGCGATAAATTGCGTCAAAATTGCGATGGTAATTCGAAATAGAAAACAAATAAACGTGCGAAATAAACCGATAATAAAAAGCGAAATAAACGAAAGTAAAAATTGCGTCGAAATAGAAAAGAAGAAAAAGCGAAAGTAGAAAATGCGTCAAAATTGCGATAAAAATTCGAAATAAGCGAAAATAATTGCGTAAAAATTGCGAATAAGCGTGCAAAATAAACCGATAATAAGAAATGAAAGTAAAAACTGCGTCAAACGTGCGATAAAAATACGAAATAGGAAAGAAAGAAATAAGCGTGCGACACAAACAAATATGACAAATAGAAAATAAGGAAAAGCGAAAGTAGAAAATGCGTCAAAATTGGATAAAAATTCGAAATAAGCGAAATAAATAAAAGTAAATAATAATAGGTAAAATAAATTAAAAAAAATAATAGATGAGTAATAAGCGTGCAAAATAGTAATAAATAAATAATAATGATAATAATAATAATAAGCGAAAGTAAAAATTGCGTCACACGTACGATAAAATTACGAAATACGAAAATAGAAATGCGAAATAGGAAAGCGTGCGAAATATACCGACATTAGAAACTAATAGAACTAATATAAAATAAGAAAAAGCGAAAGTACAAAATACGTCAAAATTGTGATAAAAATTGTAATCGAAAATACAAGAGAAAAAAGAAAAAGCGATAGTAATTGCGTTAAAATTGCGATAATAATTCGAAATAGAAAAAAGATAATCCTGCGAGATATGATCATCATCAATAACGGTATGCTCATAAGAAAATAAGCGGAAAAACTGTTTTTCCGCGGCTGTTTTTTCTTTAAAAATAGAAAACCAGCGAAGTCGAAAAGAGAAAAAATATTGCGAAAATAAAAACTAAAGAAAATAAGAAAATAAGCGACAAAACAGTTCTTCCGCAGCTGTTTTTTCTATAAAAATAGAAAAACAGCGAAGTCGAAAAGAGAAAAAAAAGCGAAAATGGAAACATGTGTTAACAAAACAGAAAAAAAGGAAGAAGAGCGAAAAGCGAAACCAAAATGTGCGAAAAAAAAAAATAGAAAATTTGCGAGAAAGAAAAAGGGCGAGGTCGAAAAAAAATAATAATAATAAAATGAATACAATTAAAATATAAATAAATAAAAGAATAAAGAAATAAAATAAATAAAATATATATAAGTCTGCCTGATTGTCGTTTTCTTTATTCCTTTACATATACACTTTCACATACACTTTTTTTTTTTTTTTTACTACGTTTGCTTTTTTCTTTGTTTGTTTGTTTTCTTCTCTTAATTTTTTATTATGACATCCTTCCTGTTATTTTAAAACTGTAATCTGATTTTATTTAATAATATTTCATATGGTTGATGACCTACACAGTGTGTATATATATGACCCAGTTTATCGCCAAATACAGTCAGTATATATATATATATATATATATATATATATATATATATATATATATATATATATATGTTTTTTTTTTTTTTTTTTTCTAACGGTAGGTTCATGTCTGAGCCGCCGTGGTCACAGTGGCGCACTGACTGATATAGATATACATATATGTATGTATATGTATATCTATATCAGTCAGTGCGCCTCTTTTTGAGCCGAAAACACCGGATGCCAGAACTACACGAAGAAAAGTTTAATCTTGGGAGCCTGATATTTTCATTTCAATGGAGCGGGACGTGATCTGTTTCTTACAAGAAAAAAAGGTACGTTTAGTGATGCCTGGCGATTTTATTTCCATGGTTTTACTTTTATTTATCTATTTTTCAAAATTGTTTCCCATAATGTTTAATCGCTTTCTTTGAATGCAGGCCCACACTATCGTTTTCTTTGAATAATTAATTTAGGGATAACTGCGATTATAAGTTTGTTACTCCAAGTGGTCTATGGGGAGATCTGAGTTATCGATACAAACGTCTAAATTTGTATGTATCTTCAAACGATATGAACTTTGTTTTATTTATGATATAAGTACCAATTCACTAGCAATTTATTAATACAACTGTGTTGACTAAATACAATCTGTGTTGTGTTGACTAAATAGGACAAAGACAATGCACGCATGTTATTCTCTACAAGCATTAAGATATTTCATTGATGAAAATAAAATAGAAAAGAAGGGAAAGAAAAAAGCAACTGAAGAAACATCAAATGTACACTCACACAGACTTACAGACAGAATCCCTAAGGAAAGAGTTTTGTGATGGAGTGTATTTGAATAATTTACGGTGCCCCGCCTTGCACCTTAACGTTTTGTGTAAATCCGTTGAGAAGGTCTCGTTTCCTCTTACTGATGAAGGTAGGGATGTGTGAATTGTATATAATGTACGTGGGTAGGCGATGCATGTGGATTCGAGTTGGAAATATAAAAGGACCAATTTTTATAATTTACCTTAGATCTCGGTGGCAGCATTGGAAGAGGCAGCGCCTCCCACTCGCAAGACCCGGGATCGAGACCAGAGGAAACCTTCTTTGACTAAGGGAAAAGTTAACAGGTGTTTCACGACACCTGCCCGTGTTTGGCGGTTCACGAGCGTTCTCCACGGAGATAACGTCCCCCTAATGTCCCCCTCTCGAGGTCAGAGGTCAACTCGGGTCGGCAGCTATGTAGAGAGGCGGAGCAGCAGGCCACACGGTTTGATAAAATCGGTAAGCTGGAGTCTGGCTAGCCCACTCGCTGGCTGTTTTGCTTTCATTTGAAATTAATGGTAATATATTATTATCATAACTTTTTAGCGTAATTATTATTATTATTATTCAACGTGATTGTTATTTTAATTCATTTACTTTTTTATTACTAGCTTTATTATTGTTTACAATTATTATCATTATTATTATTATTATTATTATTATTATTATTATTATCATTAACTATTAATAATACTTAAAATAATAATCATCATCATAACAACAGCAATGATAATGATACTGATATTGACAATAATGATACTACTACTACTACTACTAATAATAATAATAACATCAACAACAACAACAACAACAATAATAATATAATAATGACAAAAAGATGATGATAAAAATTAAATTTAATCATAATGTTGATAATAATGATAAAAATAATAGTAATAATAATAATCATCATCATAAAATAATAACAATCATTATGATAATAAAAATGATAGCAATAATAATAACAATAATAATAATGATAATAATGATAATTATTATTATAATTATTATTATCATTATTGTTATTATTATTATTATTATTATTATTATCATATATATATATATATATATATATATATATATATATATATACATATATATATATATAAAATATATATATATATATATATATATATATATATATATATATATATATATATATATATATATATATATATATATCTTTCTCTCTATATATCTCCTTCTCTCTGTATATAAGTAAATGAATAGATAAATAAATAAATAAATAAATATGTATATATATGTATGTATATATAAAAAAAATATATATATATCTATAAATATATATATATATATATATATATATATTATATATATATATATTATATATCTATATTTATAGATATATATATATTTTTTTTATATATACATACATATATATACATATTTATTTATTTATTTATTTATCTATTCATTTACTTATATACAGAGAGAAGGAGATATATAGAGAGAAAGATATATATATATATATATATATATATATTATATATATATTGTGTTTGGGTGTTTTGTGTGTGTGTGTGTTGTGTTGTGTTGTG
>NC_051398.1:51983228-51985728 GCF_015228065.2 Penaeus monodon
GATAATGAAAAATTAATAATAAAAAAATTAAAAAAAATAATGAAATAATAATAATAGTAAAAAATATAAGTTTTTAAAAAAATAAATGAATTAAAATAAAAATAACGTTAAATAAAAAAATATAATAATATACCTATAACAATTATAATAATAGGAAAAAATAAACAATAAAAAATCCAAAAAGAAAAAAATAATAATAATAATTACGCTAAAAAGTTATGAAAATAAAAAATATTTTGTTTTTTTAAAATTTTAAAATAAAAGAAAAACAGCCAGCGGGGGGCAGCCAATCCAGTTACCGTTTTACAAACCGTGTGGCTTGCTGCTCCGCCCTCTACTAGCTTCCGCCCCGGGTTGCCCTCTGAACTCGAGGGGGGGGACTTTATTCCGGGGGAGAACGCTCGTGAACCGCCAACACGGCAGTGTCTGAAACCCTTTTAAATTTTTCCTTAGTCAAAGATTTTCCCGGGTCTCGATCCCGGTCTTGCGAGGGGGAGGGCTGCCCCCCAATTGCCCCCG
The DNA here is from genome assembly GCF_015228065.2 of Penaeus monodon. NCBI lineage: Eukaryota > Metazoa > Arthropoda > Malacostraca > Decapoda > Penaeidae > Penaeus > Penaeus monodon. The sequence goes on from NC_051398.1 coordinate 51,983,748, forward strand.
AGATTAAGGTAACTTTAAAAATCGGCCCTTTTATATTTCCAACTCGAACCACGCATCCCCTACCCAGTAATTAATACAATTCACACTCCCTCCCTCATCAAAAGGGAAAGAACCTTCTAAACGGATCTAAAAAAACTTTAAGGTGCAAGGCGGGGCACCGTAAATTTATTCAAATACGTCCATAAAAAACTTTTCCTTGGGGTTTTTCTGTCTGTAAGTCTTGGAGTGACATTTTTGTTTTTTCTTTGCTGTTTTTCTTTCCTTTCTTTTCTATTTTTTTTTCCAAAATAAAACTTAATGCTTGTAGAGAAAACATGCGTGCTTTGTCTTTGCCCTATTTAGTCAACACAACACAGATCGTTTTAGTAAAACCATTTGTATTAATAAATTGCTAGTAAATTGGTACTTTTCTAAAAAAAACAAAGTTCATATCGTTTGAAGAACATACAAATTTAGCGTTTATATCGAAACTCAGATCCCCCCATGACCGTTTGGAAAACAAATTTAATCGCAGTTTCCCAAATTTTTATTTTTTCAAAAAAAAACGATAATTGGGCCTACATTCAAAAAAACCGATTAACATTGGGCAAAAAATTTTGAAAAAATAGATAAAAAAAAGTAAACCAGGGGAAAAAAAATCCCACCTCACTAAATGTACTTTTTTTTCTTGTAAAAAAAACGATCACTCCCGCTCCTAGTAAAATAAGAATTCAGGCCCCCAAGTTAAACTTTTCTTCGTGTGTTCGGGCATGGGGTTTTTGGGCTAAAAAAAGGGGCGCTGTGATATATATATATTATATATATACATACATACACCCCAACTTTATAATATATATATAATATAAAATATATATATATATAATTTTAATATATGCTTTTTTTGGCGATAAACTGGGTCTATTTTACACCACTGTGCGTATCAACCTATAAAATAATATTAAATAAATAGATTAATTTTTTAAAAAAACGGAAGGATGTTTTTTAAAAAAAATTAAGAAGAAAACAAAAAAACAAAAAAAAAAAAAAAACGTAGTAAAAAAAAAGAAAAAAAAAAAAAAGAAAAGTGTAGTAAAGGAATAAAAAAAACGACAATCAGGCAGATTTATATTTTTTATTTATTTTATTTCTTTTTTTTATTTTTTCTTTTTATTTGTATTCTTTTTTATTTATTTTTTTTTTTTCACCCGCCCTTTTTTTTCCGAAAATTTTTCTATTCTTTTCGAATTTTGTTTCGTTTTTCGCTCTTTTTCCTTTTTCGCTTTTTAACACTTTTATTTACGCTTTTTTTTTTTCTTTCGGACTTCGGGGTTTTTCCTATTTTTATAAAAAAAACACCCGGGGAAAAAAACATTTTTATTTCTTAAGCTTTTTTTTCGTTTTTTTTTTTTCTTTTCGTTCGCGGGTTTTTTCTTTTTTATAAAAAAAACCACCCCGGGGGAAAACATTTTTTGCCGCTTTTTTCTTATTTTTTTTAGTTTTTTTTTTGGAAATATTTTTTCTTTTTTTCGACTTCGCGGGTTTTCTATTTTTATCGCAGTTTTGCCCGCTTATTTTTTTATTTTCTTTTCTGTATCGAATTTTGGGAGCATTTTTTACTTTTGGGTTTTTGCGTTTTCAATGTTTATATATCTCGGGGTTTCTTTTTTTATTTCTAATTTTTATGCATTTTAACGAAATTTACTATCGTTTTTTTTTTTCTTTTGTTTTTCGATTCGGTTTTTACCCCAATTTTGACGTTTTTTGTACTTCCTTTTTTTTTTTATATTATTCTTTATTTTCTAATTCGGTATATTTCGCACGCTTTCTATTTGCATTTTTTTCGTTTTTCTAATTTCTCGTATGGTGACGCATTTTTATTTTCGCTTATTATTATTTTTTATATTTTATTATTTTTTTTTTTATTTCGCACGCTTTTACCATCTATTATTTTTTTTTTTTTTTCCTATTTTATTTACTTTTTTTATTTTTCCCCCTTTTTCGA
>NC_051398.1:51990728-51993876 GCF_015228065.2 Penaeus monodon
GGTATATTTCGCTCGCTTTTCTATTTCGCATTTCTATTTTCGTATATCGTAATTTTATCGTACGTGTGACTCAATTTTTACTTTCGCTTATTATTATTATTTATTATTGTTATTATCATTATTATCATTATTATTATTATTTATTTATTATTATTTCGCACGCTTATTCTTCATCTATTATTATTATTTTTTTTTTTTACCTGTTATTATTTACTATTATTTATTTCGCTTATTTCAATTTTTATCGCAATTTTGACGCATTTTCTACTCTCGCTTTTTCTTCTTTTCTATTTCGACGCAATTTTTACTTTCGTTTATTATCGGTTTATTTCGCACGTTTATTTGTTTTCTATTTCGAATTACCATCGCAATTTTGACGCAATTTATCGATTTTTTCTATTTCTATTATTCGCAATTTCGCTTTTTCTATTTACTATTATTTATTTTCTGTTTCTTGCATTATTCCTCTTCTTCATTCTTCTTCTTCTTGCTTCGCTTATTTTCGTTACCTTACCTATTTCATTTTACGCATTACACACATATTTACATATCAACATTACACACATATTTACATATTAACGTGAATATTCATTGCATTTCATAGAGACATATTTATATACACATATATATGAACAATTAATGATGTACATGTACATTTACAGAATCAGAGAATATGGCCATTTACATATGGGCCATCAAGGTGAAGTTCCTTGCCCAAGGGAACAACGCGCCGGCCGGGACTCGAACCCTCGAACCTGGATTTGTCGACGAATCCAAGTCCGATGCTCTAACCGCTCGACCACCGCGCCCTCCATTGCAACCCTTGCAGAGGTCCTTAAATGTTGCCAAGTCCCCTTCCCCAGCACTCGCCTATTATCATTATCATCATTATTGACATTATTATTATTAATATTATTATTATTATTATTATTTTCATCATTATCACTTTTATTATCATTATTCTTATTCTTATTGTTAACCTTATCATTCTTATTATTATAGTTATCATTATTATTTTTTTACCATTATCATTATTATCAGTATTATCATAATTGTCATTATCATAATTATCATTAGTATTATTACTATTATTATTATTATTGCTATGAGTATCATTATTATTAATAATATTATTACTATTCGTATTACTTTATTATCATCATTAATTACTTTTCATTACTCTCATTATTTTTATTATTATCATTATCATAATTATTAGTATATATACTATCATGATCATTACAATTACTATTATAATCATTATTATTTTTACTTTAACTATCATTACCAATTTTTATTACTGTTTATTTTGTTATTGTAGTTATTATTATCATTATTACCATCATTATTATTATATTTTCCATATCATTATTACATTCATTATTATCAGTATTATTATTATCATAAAAACTAAAGAAAATAAGCGGCAAAACTGTTTTTCCGCGGCTGTTTTTTCTATAAAAATAAAAAACAGCGAAGTCGAAAAGAGAAAAAATATTGCAAAAGTAAAAACTAAAGAAAATAAGAAAATAAGCGGCAAAACTGTTTTCCCGCCGCTGTTTTTTCTATAAAAATAGAAAAACAGCGAAGTCAAAAAGAGAAAAAGAAAAAGCGAAAATAAAACTAAAGAAAATAAGCGGGAAAACTGTTTTTCCGCGGCAGTTTTTTCTATAAAAATAGAAAACCAGGGAAGTCGAAAAGAGAAAAAATATTGCGAAAATGAAAACATGTGTTAACAAAACAGAATAATAATGATAATAAAATATAATAATGATAATAAAGAATAATAATGATAATAAAGAATAATGATAATAAAGAATAATCATGAATAAATAATAAAGAATAATAAATAATAATAAATGATAATAATAAAGAATAATGATAATAAAGATGATAATGATGAAAATAATGAAAATAATAATAATAATAATAATAATGTCAATAATGATGATAATGATAATAGGCGAGTGCGGGGGAAGGGGACTTGGCAACATTTAAGGACTTCTGCAAGGGCTGCAATGGAGGGCGCGGTGGTCGAGCGGTTAGAGCATCGGACTTGGATTCGTCGACAAATCCAGGTTCGAGGGTTCGAGTCCCGGGCGGCGCGTTGTTCCCTTGGGCAAGGAACTTCACCTTGATGGCCCACATGTAAATGGCCATATTCTCTGATTCTGTAAATGTACATGTACATCATTAATTGTTTATTTCTATGTGTATATAAATATGTCTCTATGTAATACTATGAATATTCACGTTAATATGTAAATATGTGTGTAATGTTAATATGTAAATATGTGTGTAATGCGTACATTCGAATAGGTAAGGTAACGAAAATAAGCGAAGCAAGAAGAAGAAGAAAGAAGAAGAGGAATAATGCAAGAAACAGAAAATAAATAATCGAAAATAGAAAAGCGAAATGCGTCAAATTTGCGAATAATAGAAATAGAAAAAATCGATAAATTGCGTCAAAATTGCGATGGTAATTCGAAATAGAAAACAAATAAACGTGCGAAATAAACCGATAATATAAAGCGAAATAAACGAAAGTAAAAATTGCGTCGAAATAGAAAAGAAGAAAAAGCGAAAGTAGAAAATGCGTCAAAATTGCGATAAAAATCGTAATCGAAAATACAAGAGAAAAAAGAAAAAGCGATAGTAATTGTGTTAAAATTGCGATAATAATTCGAAATAGAAAAATAATCCTGCGAGATATGATCATCATCAATAACGGTATGCTCATAAGAAAATAAGCGGGAAAACTGTTTTTCCGCAGCTGTTTTTTCTTTAAAAATAGAAAAGCAGTGAAGTCGAAAAGACAAAAAATATTGCGAAAATAAAAACTAAAGAAAATAAGCGGCAAAACTGTTTTTCCGCGGCTGTTTTTTCTATAAAAATCGGAAAACAGCGAAGTCAAAAAGAGAAAAAAAAAAATGCGAAAATGAAAACATGTGTCAACAAAACAGAAAAAAAACTAAGAAGAGCGAAAAGGAAACCAAAATGTGCGAAAAGAATAGAAAATTTGCGAGAAAGAAAAAGGGCGAGGTCTACATAAAAAAAAATATAATAAAATAATAATAATAATAAAATAATACAAATAAAATAGAATTAAATAAAAGATAAAGAAAGAAAAAAAATTAGGCGAGGTCTA
>NC_051398.1:51993976-52006957 GCF_015228065.2 Penaeus monodon
TTTTTTCCCAATTTTCCCCCGCGGGGGTTTCCCCCCATGAGTCAAATTAATGTTGTTTTAGATTTTTTTTTCTTTTTGTAAAATTAAAAAATATTGATTCATCTATCTTTGACTTCTTTTCCATCACATAAAACAAGTCCATCTTCAGTTTTGATAGTGTCCATTGTAGGTTTAAATTTTCGTGTGATGTTTCGTACTCCTTGGTAGAGTTCTTTAGTTGTCTTATTGATAGAACAGTTTTCAAATCTCTGGCAATGTTCATTTAAATATTTTTCCTTATCTTGTCGCAATAATCTTTGAATTTTTGTATTTTGTTTTTTGTAAATTACTTTTTCAACTGGATTATTGATACCTTTTTATTTTAGGCATCTTCTTGTTTCAATTTCACTTAGTGTTTTTTCAGATATCCAGGGGAATTTGTCTTTTTCTTTTTGGCGATAGTTTCTTAAGCAGTGCTCAGCAAGAGTTCTTTTCCTTCTTCCCACAACTCATTTGGTGTTTTATCATCTTCACATTGATTGAGTATTTCAAATTTGTTTGACACTGCAATTCTATAATTGTTATCAAGAGTTTTGTAGTCGAGCTTTAGAGGTGGTGTTGGACGCTCCATCTTTTTGAGTCTTATTTTAAAGTCGATAGTTAGTAGTTGGTGGTCACTGTTGCAGTCGGCACCAGGTCTTGTTTTGGAATTTTTTATGCAACTCTTCATTTTTGATTCAGCACAATGTAGTCAATTTGGTTGCGTGTTCTTTTGCCTGGTTGAAAACCACGTGTACAAGTGTCTTGGGTGGTGTTGGAACAATGTATTGGCTATAACTAAATTATTTGTACTACAGAATTCAATAAAATCTTTACCTCTTTCATTTATATCTCCAAGGCCGAATTTTCCACAGGTGTCATTTTTTAGATTATTTTTTCCTACTTTGGCGTTGAGGTCTCCCATGATTATTTTTACATCTCTGTTAGGGATTGTGTCTAAAGTATCTTGGAGAGAGTTATAAAAAAATTCCATTTCTTCATCACTTGCAATATTGGTTGGTGCGTAGCATTGTATGATACTAATATTATGAGGTTTTGCTTGTATTCTGACTTTTAAAATGCGATCATTTATTGGGCTGTACCCAATTAGTGCATTTGCAGTTTTTTTCGTGAGAATCATAGCAACTCCGTGACTATAATTTCCTTCTTCTTTTCCAGAAAAAAGAACCGTCTTGTTTTCTTTAGTTTTGAAACTTCCATTACTTTTCCAATTGGTCTCACTGATTCCTAGTATTTGAATGTTGTATCTATCCATTTCGTTACAGACAGTATGTAATTTACCCATCTCTTTCATTTTCCTTACGTTCCACGTTCCAATTTTTAATGTGTTTCTTAATTGGACCTGTTTTCTTTATCTTCTTTGTCTTCCAGATGCATGTTTAACATTGTCAGCCTGGTTGCCCACTAACTAACGCGCCCCTTGATAACCCACGCGACGGGCGATGTGGTATGAATTATCGTTTCTGTATTTAATCATTGGTGTAGAGGTTTGTCAGGAGAAAATAAAAGTTGAGTGGAATCCCCCAGGCTCCTTCTCAACTCGCAGTCTCCAACTAATTAGGAGGAACTATCTCTGCCGCTTTTAAAACAGTTACACTGTAATACGCCAGACATATTATTTGGTGAAACCAGTAATCAGTAGAACTGAAGGTGTTTTCACCAGATATCCACTGCCCTGCTGCCGACAGTTTCACCGCAACCCTGGTATAGGGAGCTAATAGGGTGCTATCCTTGTTCAAGGGAACCCTAGGGTGCAGTTTATTGTCTTACCCAGGACAAATGTTCATATATATGTGTATATAAATATGTCTCTATGAAATGCTATGAATATTCACGTTAATGTGTAAATATGTGTGTAATGTTAATATGTAAATATGTGTGTAATGCGTAAAATGAAATAGGTAAGGTAACGAAAATAAGCGAAGCAAGAAGAAGAAGAATGAAGAAGAGGAATAATGCAAGAAACAGAAAATAAATAAGCGTAAATATAGTAGAAAAAGCGAAAATAATTGCGTCAAAACTGCGAATAAATAATAAGCGTATGAAATAAACCGATAATAATAAGCGAAATAAAACGAAAATAAAACATTGCGTCGAACGTGCGATAAAAACACGAAATAGAAAATAAAGAAAAATGGATATAAAAAAATGCGTCAAAATTACGATAAAAATTCGAAATAAGCGAAAATCATTGCGTCAAAATTGCAAATATGAGAGAGGGAAATAAACCGAAAATAAAATGAAATAAAACGAAAGTAAAAATTGCGTCAAACGTGCAATAAAAATACGAAATAGGAAAGAAAGAAAGAAAAAAAGCGTGCGACACAAACAAATAGAAAATAAGGATATGCGAAAGTAGAAAATGCGTCAAAATTGCGATAAAAATTCGAAATAAGCGAAAATCATTGCGTCAAAATTGCGGTGAGTAATAAGCGGCGAAATAAAACGATACGATAAGCAATGAAATAATAAATAGTAATAATAAGCGAAAGTAAAAATTGCGTCACACGTACGATAAAATAGCGAAATACGAAAATGGAAATACGAAATCAGAAATAGAAAAGCGTGCGAAATAAACATTAGAAACAGCAAAATAGAAAATAGAAAAATAGAAATATAGAAAATAGAAAATGAGTAAAAGCGAAAAAAAAATATTATTATTATTATTACTAATAGAAAGAAATATGTCAAAACTGCGATAAAAATCGAAATAGAAAAAAAATTTACATGAGAAAATACAAAAAGCGATAGTAATTGCGTTAAAATTGCGATAATAATTTTATTTTTAATTATTTTAATAATTTATTTATTTTAGATAATTATTTTCGCAATATTTTTTCTCTTTTCGACTTCGCTGGTTTTCTATTTTTATCGCAGTTGTGCCGCTTATTTTCTTATTTTCTCTTCTACTTCGAAGATTTTGACGCAGTTTTTACTTTTCTATTTTGCTGTTTATCATGTTTTTTTTCAAACTTTTTTTTTTTTCTATTTCGAATTTTTATCGAAATTTTTAAACGCAATTACATCGTTTTTTTTTTTCTCTTGTATTTTCGTTACGTTTTTACCGAAATTTTGCGATTTGACTTTCCTTTTTTGTTTTTTATATTATTTCTATTATTTTTCTAATGTGTTATTTGCCCCTTTTTCTTTTTCCTTTTCTATTTTCGTTTTTCGAAATTTCATGTATTTGCCAAATTTTTACTTCGCTTTTTATTTTATTATTTATTTATTTTATTTCGAAGCTTATTCTTCCCCTATTATTTTTATTTTTTTTTTTTTACCTTTATTATTTACTATTTTTATTTCGCTTATTTCAAATTTTTATCGAAATTTTTTTGCGCATTTTTTTTTTTTCGCTTTTTTTTCTTTTCTTTTTTCGACGCTTTTTTTTTACTTTCGTTTATTACGGTTTTTTCGCACTTTTATTTTTTTTCTATTTCGAATTATCATCGCAATTTTGACCAATTTATCGCTTTTTTTATTTTATTATTTGCAATTCTGTCGCTTTTCGTTTTTTCTATTTTCTTTTTCCGATTATTTATTTTCGTTTCTTGCATTTTTCCTCTTCTTCATTCTTCTTCTTGCTTCGCTTTTTTTCGTTACCTTACCTATTTCTTTTTTAGATTACACACAATTTACATATCAACTTTACACACAATTTACAAATTAACTGAAATTATTGCATTTCATAGAGCATATTTATATACACATAAATTTGAACAATTAATGATGTACATGTACATTTACAAATCAGAGAAAGGCCTTTTTCTGTGGGCCCCCAAAGGGTGAAGTTCCTTCCCAAGGGAAAAAGCGCCGGCCGGGACTCGAACCCTCGAACCGGTTTGTCGAAAAATCCAAGTCCGTGCTCAAAACCCTCGACCACCGCGCCCTCCATTGCAACCCTTTGCAGAAGCCCTTAAATGTTCCCAGCCCTTCCCCCCCGCATCCCCTATTATCTTTACATCATTATTGACATTTTCTCTTATTATTTCTTATTTTTTCATTTTTTCATCATTATTATTTTTACTATCAAAAAAAACAAAAAAAAAAAAAAAAAGCAAACTAAAAAAAAAGAAAGGGAAATAAAGAATCCTTAAAAACAGTAAATGAATTCAATAAAAAAAAAAAACAAGAGCTGATAAAAAATAAAAGGGCCGTAAAAATCGAAAATGTATAAAAAAAGGAATAAGGGGAACGCACAGGCAGCTTGTTTATTTTATTTTTTTTTTTATTTATTTTTATTTTTTTATTTTTATTGTATTTTTTTATTATTATTATTTTTATTATTTTATTTTGCCCCCGCCCTTTTTCTTTCTCGAAATTTTCTATTCTTTTCGCACATTTTTGGTTTTGCTTTTTTGCTCTTCTTCGTTTTTTTTTGTTTTTTTACACTGTTTTTTATTTTCGATTTTTTTAGAAAAAACATTTTTTTTTTAATTTTTTTTTTAGTTTTATTTTTGAATATTTTTCTCTTTTGACTTCGCTGGTTTTTTTTATTTTTTATAGAAAACACAGCCACGGAAAAACAGTTTTGCCCCTTATTTTTTTATTTTTTTTTAGTTTTTATTTTGCAATATTTTTCTCTTTTTGACTTCGCTGTTTTCCTCTTTTTATAGAAAAAACAGCCGCAGAAAAAAAGTTTTGCCGCTTATGATAATAATAATGATAATAATGATAATAATAACTACAATAACAAAATAAAAAGTAATAAAAATTGGTAATGATAGAAAAGTAAAAAAGATAATGATAAATAATGTAATTGTAATGTTATGATGGTAAAATACTAATAAAAGTGAAAAGTAAGGAGATAGTGATAATAACAATAAAAGAGTAATGAAAAGTATATTAAAAATCAAGGATAAAAAGTAATACAAAAAGTAAAAATATTATTTAAAAATAAAGATAATAATCTGTAATAATAAAAGTAAAATAATGATAGTTATGATAATAAAATTTTGAAATGCGATAATAATAATAATGTTAAAAAAAATAATAATGATAATTAAATAATAAGAAAATAAAAATCATAATAATGACAAAATGATAAGGTTTAACAATAAGAAAAAGAAAGATATAAAAATGATAATGATGAAAAAAATAAAAAATTAATAATAATAATAAAATAATAATAAAAATAATAATAATGTCCAAAAATGATGATCATGATAATGGGCAAGTGCGGGGGAAGGGGACTTGGCAACATTTAAGGGCTTTTTGCAAGGGGTTTCAATGGGGGGCGGTGGCGAAAGGGGTTTGAGCAGGACTTGGATTTGTCGACAAAACCCGGTTTGAGGGTTTGAGTCCCCGGGGGGCGCGGTTTTTTTCCCTTTGGGGAAGGAACTTCACCTTTATGGCCCATATGTAAATGGCCTATTTTCCCGATTTTTTAAATGTACATGACAAATTAATTTTTTTTTTTTTATAATGTGTATTAAAAATGTCTTATGAAACTGAATATTACGTTGATTTAAAAAATTTTGTTTAATGTTGATATGTAAATATGTTTAATTTGAATGAAAAATGTGTGTAATGCGTAAAATCAAATAGGTAAAGGTAACGAAAATAACAAATAAGAAGAAGAAGAAAGGAATAAAGCAAGAAAAAGAAAATAATAAGCGTAAATATAGTAGAAAAAGCAAAAAAAATTGCCCTCAAAACTGGAATAAATAAAACGTATAAAAAAACCGATAATAAAGAGCGAAATAAAACGAAAAAAAACCCTTACGTCGAAAAGTGCGATAAAAAACGAAAAAAAAAAAGAAAAATCGAAAATCAAAATGCGTCAAAATTACGAAAAAATTCGAAATAAAACGAAAAAAATTGCGTCAAAATAAGCGGCGAAATAAAACGTACATAAGCAAAAAATAATAATAATAAGCGAAATAAAAAAAATTTCGTCCACCGTACGATAAATTTTCGAAAAAACGAAAATGGAAAAACAAAAAAGAAAAGCTGCGAAAAAAAAAAGACATTAGAAACAGCAAAAAAAGAAAATGAAAAATAGAAATAAGAAAATAGAAAAAAGAAAAAACGAAAAAAAAAAAAAATATTATTATTTCTAATAGTAAAAGTTATTAAAAACGGGGGTAAAATCAAAAAGAAAAAAAAAAAAAAAAACATGAGAAAATCAAAAAGCGATAGTAATGCGTTTAAAATTGCGATAATAATTTTTTTTTTTTATTAAATTATTTTAATAATTATTTTTTTTTGTAATTATTTTCGCAAAAATTTTTTTTTTCTTTTCGACTTCCTGGTTTTCTATTTTTTTTTTAGAAAAAAACCGGGAAAAAAAAGTTTTGCCGCTTAAATTTTCTTATTTTCTTTAGTTTTTTTTATTTTCGCAAAAAATTTTTTTTTTTTCTCAACTTCCCCTGGTTTTTTCTATTTTTTATCGAAATTTTTTTTTCTGCTTTTTTCTTATTTTCTTTTCTGTATCGAAGATTTTGACGCAGTTTTTTTTCTTTTTTTTGTTTTTTGCTTTTTTATCTAAAGTTTATCATATCCGCAGGGTTGTTTTCTATTTCGAATTTTTTCGCAATTTTAAAGCATTACTAACGTTTCTCTTTTTTTCCCCTTTATTTTCTTACGTTTTTTATCGTAATTTTTTCGTATTTTTTTTACTTTCGCTTTTTCTTTTTTTTATATTATTCTATAGTTTTTTTTTTTGTCGGGATATTTCGCACGCTTTTCAAATTTCGCATTTTTATTTTTCGTATTTTCCCCTAATTTTTTTTTCGTACGGGGGACGTAATTTTTTTTTTTTTTTCTTTCGTTTATTATTATCATTATTATTTATTTTTTTTATTATTTCCCCCCCGCTTATTACTCCCCTTTTTTTTTTCTTTTTTATTTTACCTATTTTAATTTATTTTTTTTTTATTTCCCTTATTTTTTTTAATTTTTTATCCAATTTTGACGCATTTTTCTACTTTCGCTTTTCCTTATTTTTATTTGTCATATTTTGTTTGTGCGCACGATTTTTTTTTTTTCTTTCCCATTTCGTATTTTTTTTTCGCACGTTTGACGCAATTTTTTTTCTTTCGTTTCTTATTATCGTTTTATTTCCCTCGCATAAAATTCGCATTTTTTTTCGCAATTATTTTTTTTGCTTATTTTTGAATTTTTTTTTCGCAATTTTGAAAAGCATTTTTTTTACTCTCGCTTTTTTTTTCTTTTTTTTTATTTTCCCACGCAATTTTTTTTCTTTCGTTTTTTTATCGGTTTATTTCGCCGTTTTTTTTTTTTCTATTTCGAATTACCATCGCAAAATTTTACGCAATTTATCGCTTTGTTCTATTTTTTTTGCAATTCTGACGGGTTTTTCGCTTTTTTTTTTATTTTCTATTTACATTATTTATTTTCTAAATTTTCTTGCTTTTCCTCTTTTCTTCTTTTTCTTCCCTTGCTTCACTTTTTTTTCGTTACCTTACCTATTTCTTTTAAAGCATTACCACATATTTTTCAATCAACATTAAAACCAAATTTTTTCATATTAACGTGAAATTTATAGCATTTTCATAGAGACTATTTATATACCATATATGAACAATTAAGATTCATGTACATTTACAGAATCAAGAATATGGCCATTTCATGTGGGCCATCAGGTGAAATTCCTTGCCCAAGGGAAAAAACGCGCCGCCCGGGGGTCGAACCCTCGAACCTGGGTTTGTCGACGAATCCAAATCCGATGCTCTAACCGCTCGACCACCGCGCCCTCCATTGCAACCCTTGCAGAAGTCCTTAAATGTTGCCAAGTCCCCTTCCCCCGCACTCGCCTATTATCATTATCATCATTATTGACATTATTATTATTATTATTATTATTATTTTCATTATTTTCATCATTATCATCTTTATCATCATTATTCTTATTCTTATTGTTAACCTTATCATTATTGTCATTATTATAATTAATATCATTCTTATTATTATAATTATCATTATTATTCTTTTACCATTATCATTATTATCAGCATTATCATAATTGTTATTATCATAACTATCATTATTATTACTATTATTATTACTATGATTATTATCATTATTATTAATAATATTACTATTTGTATTACTTATTATTATCCTTATTATTAATATTACTTTTCATTACTCTTATTATTGTTATTATCATTATCATCATTACAATTCACTATTATTAGTATTTATACCATCATGATCATTACAATTACTATTATAATCATTATTATTTTTACTTTTACTATCATTACCAATTTTTATTACTTTTTATTTTGTTATTGTAGTTATTATTATCATTATTATCATTATTATTATTATTATATTTTCATTATCATTATTACATTCATTATTATCAGTATTATTATTATCATAAAAACTAAAGAAAATAAGAAAATAAGCGGCAAAACTTTTTTCCGCGGCTGTTTTTTCTATAAAAATAGAAAAATAGAAAAACAGCGAAGTCAAAAAGAGAGAGAAAAAAAAAAAAAAAAAGCGAAAATAAAACTAAAGAAAATAAGCGGCAAAACTGTTTTTCCGCGACTTTTTTTTCTATAAAATAGAAAAACAGCGAAGTCAAAAAGAAAAAAAAATGCGAAAATAAAACTAAAGAAAATAAGCGGGAAAACTGTTTTTCCGCGGCTGTTTTTTCTATGAAAATAAAAAACCAGCGGAGTCAAAAAGAGAGAAAAAAAATGTGAAAATGAAAACGTGTTAACAAAACAGAAAAAAACGAAGAAGAGCGAAAAGCGAAACCAAACTGTGCGAAAAGAATAGAAAATTTACGAGAAAGAAAAAGGGCGAGGTCGAAATAATAATAATAATAATAATAATAATAATAATAATAAAATGAATACAAATAAAATAGAAAAAAAATCAAAGAATAAGTAAATAAGATAAATAAAATAAACAAGTCTGCCTGATTGTCGTTCTCTTTATTCCTTTATATATACACTTTCGTATTTTTACCGTGTCCGTTATCTTTTATCAGCTCTTGTTGTTGTTTTTTTTTATTGAATTCTTATTCACTGTTTTAAGATATTTCTTCTTCTTTTTTTTTTTTCTTTTTTTTCTACGTTTGCTTTTTTTTCTTTCTTTGTTTTCTTTGATCAAATCAATAACGGTATGCTCATGTTTGATCAGCCGTGGACCTCTCCACCATCCTTCGCCACTAAACTCGATCTTACGCTTTTCTTTCCACTTGTACCATCGACAGCCCGCAAATATCTTTGATATTGTCGCTCAGTCTTGTCTTCGGTTTGCCTCTTCCTCTGTTTCCTATCACCATCCCTGTCAGCAAGTTTTTCTCAATACTTTTACTTCTCATTACATGACCAATAAACTTTAATTTCCTCCTGTTCAAGATGTCCAACAGTCGGTCTTTACAATTTATCTTTCTCAGCACTTCATCATTCGTCTTCTTCTCTGTCCAGCTAATACGCAGTACTCGTCTGTAACACCACATTTCAAAACTATTGATCTTTTTCTTGTCTATCTACTTCAACACCCAACACTCAGAACCATATGATGCAATTGGGAAAACTAATGAGTTCAATAACCTCAGCTTTGTCCGTAAGGTAATGCTTCGGTCTTTCCAGATGTTATTGAGAGCAATTGTGGCGCTTGTTTTCTTTGATAATCAAGATAATAATGATGAAAATAATGAAAATAATAATAATAATAATAAATAATAATAATGTCAATAATGATGATAATGATAATAGGCGAGTGCGGGGGAAGGGGACTTGGCAACATTTAAGGACTTCTGCAAGGGTTGCAATGGAGGGCGCGGTGGTCGAGCGGTTAGAGCATCGGACTTGGATTCGTCGACAAATCCAGGTTCGAGGGTTCGAGTCCCGGGCGGCGCGTTGTTCCCTTGGGCAAGGAACTTCACCTTGGTGGCCCATATGTAAATGGCCATATTCTCTGATTCTGTAAATGTACATGTACATAATTAATTGTTCATATATATGTGTATAAAAATATGTCTCTATGTAATACTATGAATATTCACGTTGATATGTAAATATGTGTGTAATGCGTAAAATGAAATTGGTAAGGTAACGAAAATAAGCGAAGCAAGAAGAAGAAGAATGAAGAAGAGGAATAATGCAAGAAACAGAAAATAAATAATCGTAAATAGAAAATAGAAAAAGCGAAATGCGTCAGAATTGCGAATAATAGAAATAGAAAAAAGCGATAATTGCGTCAAAATTGCGATGGTAATTCGAAATAGAAAACAAATAAACGTGCGAAATAAACCGATAATAAACGAAATAAACGAAAGTAAAAATTGCGTCGAAATAGAAAAGAAAAAGCGAGAGTAGAAAATGCGTCAAAATTGCGATAAAAATTCGAAATAAGCGAAAATAATTGCGTAAAAATTGCGAATAAGCGTGCAAAATAAACCGATAATAAGAAATGAAAGTAAAAATTGCGTCAAACGTGCGATAAAAATACGAAATAGGAAAGAAAGAAAAAAATCGTGCGACACAAACAAATATGGCAAATAGAAAATAAGGAAAAGCGAGAGTAGAAAATGCGTCAAAATTGGATAAAAATTCGAAATAAGCGAAATAAATAAAAGTAAATAATAATAGGTAAAATAAAAAATAAATAATAGATGAGTAATAAGCGTGCGAAATAATAATAAATAAATAATAATGATAATAATAATAATAATAATAAGCGAAAGTAAAAATTGCGTCACACGTACGATGAAATTACGAAATACGAAAATAGAAATGCGAAATAGAAAAGCGTGCGAAATATACCGACATTAGAAACTAATAGAACTAATATAAAATAAGAAAAAGTGAAAGTACAAAATACGTCAAAATTGCGATAAAAACCGTAATCGCAAATACAAGAGAAAAAAGAAAAAGCGATAGTAATTGCGTTAAAATTGCGATAATAATTCGAAATAGAAAAAATTCCTGCGAGATATGATAAACATTAGATAAACAGCAAAATCGAAAAGTAAAAACTGCGTCAAAATCTTCGATACAGAAGAGAAAATAAGAAAATAAGCGGCAAAACTGCGATAGAAATAGAAAACCAGCGAAGTCGAAAAGAGAAAAAATATTGCGAAAATAATTATCGAAAATAAATAATTATTAAAATAATTAATAAAAATAAAATTATCGCAATTTTAATGCAATTACTATCGCTTTTTGTATTTTCTCATGTATTTTTTTTTTTTCCGATTTTTATCGCAGTTTTGACATATCTCTTACTATTAGTAATAATAATAATAATTTTTTCGCTTTTTCTGATTTTCTATTTTCTATATTTCTATTTTTCTATTTTCTATTTTGCTGTTTCTAATGTCTGTTTATTTCGCACGCATTTCTATTTTCGATTTCGTATTTCCATTTTCGTATTTCGTAATTTTATCGTACGGGTGACGCAATTTTTACTTTCGCTTATTATTATTATTTATTGCTTATCGTATCGTTTTATTTCGCCGCTTATTACTCATCGCAATTTTGACGTAATTATTTCCGCTTATTTCGAATTTTTATCGTAATTTTGACACATTTTTTTATTTTCGATTTTTCTTTATTTTCTATTTCGTATTTTTATCGCACGTTCGATGCAATGTTTTATTTTCGTTTTATTTCGCTTATTATTATCGGTTTATTTCATAAGCTTATTATTTATTCGCAGTTTTGACGCAATTATTTTCGCTTTTTCTACTATATTTACGCTTATTTATTTTCTGTTTCTTGCATTATTCCTCTTCTTCATTCTTCTTCTTGCTTCGCTTATTTTCGTTACCTTACCTATTCGAATCGACGCATTACACACATATTTACATATCAACGTGAATATTCATAGTATTTCATAGAGACATATTTATATACACATATATATGAACAATTAATGATGTACATGTACATTTACAGAATCAGAGAATATGGCCATTTACATATGGGCCATCAAGGTGAAGTTCCTTGCCACAAGGGAACAACGCGCCGGCCGGGACTCGAACCCTCGAACCTGGATTTGTCGACGAATCCAAGTCCGATGCTCTAACCGCTCGACCACCGCGCCCTCCATTGCAACCCTTGCAGAGGTCCTTAAATGTTGCCAAGTCCCCTTCCCCCGCACTCGCCTATTATCATTATCATCATTATTGACATTATTATTATTATTATTATTATTATTATTATTATTATTATTAATATTTTCATTATTTTCATCATTATCATCTTTATCATCATTATTCTTATTCTTATTGTTAACCTTATCATTATTGTCATTATTATAATTATTATCATTCTTATTAATAATATTACTATTTGTATTACTTATTATTATCCTTATTATTAATATTACTTTTCATTACTCTTATTATTGTTATTATCATTATCATCATTACTATTCACTATTATTAGTATTTATACCATCATGATCATTACAATTACTATTATAATCATTATTATTTTTACTTCTACTATCATTCCTAATTTTTATTACTTTTTATTTTGTTATTGTAGTTATTATTATCATTATTATTATTATATTTTCATTATCATTATTACATTCATTATTATCAGTATTATTATTATCATAAAAACTAAAGAAAATCAGAAAATAAGCGGCAAAACTGTTTTTCCGCGGCTGTTTTTTCTATAAAAATAGCAAAATAGCAAAGTCAAAAAGAGAGAAAAAAAAGAGAAAATAAAACTAAAGAAAATAAGCGGCAAAACTGTTTTTCCGCGGCTGTTTTTTCTATAAAAATAGAAAACCATAATAATAGTAATAATAATAAGAATGATAATAATAATAATAATAATATTAATAATAACAATAATAATAATAAAAATAATAATAATAACAATAATAATAATAACAATAATAATAACAATAATAATATAATAATAATAATAATAATAATAATAATAATAATAATAAAATAATAATAATAACAATAATAATAATAACAAAATGATAATAAAT
>NC_051398.1:52007057-52034153 GCF_015228065.2 Penaeus monodon
TCGATATTTTTATTTTCGTTTCTTCGTTCATTTTCGTTACCTTACCAATTTCATTTTACGCATTACACACATATTTACATATCAACGTGAATATTCATAGTATTACATAGAGACATATTTTTATACACATATATATGAACAATTAATTATGTACATGTACATTTACAGAATCAGAGAATATGGCCATTTACATATGGGCCACCAAGGTGAAGTTCCTTGCCCAAGGGAACAACGCGCCGCCCGGGACTCGAACCCTCGAACCTGGATTTGTCGACGAATCCAAGTCCGATGCTCTAACCGCTCGACCACCGCGCCCTCCATTGCAATCCTTGCAGAAGTCCTTAAATGTTGCCAAGTCCCCTTCCCCCGCACTCGCCTATTATCATTATCATCATTATTGACATTATTATTATTATTATTATTATTATTATTATTTTCATTATTTTCATCATTATTATCTTGATTATCAAAGAAAACAAGCGCCACAATTGCTCTCAATAACATCTGGAAAGACCGAAGCATTACCTTACGGACAAAGCTGAGGTTATTGAACTCATTAGTTTTCCCAATTGCATCATATGGTTCTGAGTGTTGGGTGTTGAAGTAGATAGACAAGAAAAAGATCAATAGTTTTGAAATGTGGTGTTACAGACGAGTACTGCGTATTAGCTGGACAGAGAAGAAGACGAATGATGAAGTGCTGAGAAAGATAAATTGTAAAGACCGACTGTTGGACATCTTGAACAGGAGGAAATTAAAGTTTATTGGTCATGTAATGAGAAGTAAAAGTATTGAGAAAAACTTGCTGACAGGGATGGTGATAGGAAACAGAGGAAGAGGCAAACCGAAGACAAGACTGAGCGACAATATCAAAGATATTTGCGGGCTGTCGATGGTATAAGTGGAAAGAAAAGCGTAAGATCGAGTTTAGTGAGGAAGGATGGTG
Source organism: Penaeus monodon (assembly GCF_015228065.2). Lineage (NCBI taxonomy): Eukaryota > Metazoa > Arthropoda > Malacostraca > Decapoda > Penaeidae > Penaeus > Penaeus monodon. The sequence continues at coordinate 52,008,004 of NC_051398.1, forward strand.
GAGAGGTCCACGGCTGATCAAACATGAGCATACCGTTATTGATTTGATCAAAGAAAACAAAGAAAGAAAAAAAAGCAAACGTAGAAAAAAAGAAAAAAAAAGGGAAATAGAAGAAATATCTTAAAACAGTGAATAAGAATTCAATAAAAAAAAAAACAACAAGAGCTGATAAAAGATAACGGACGCGGTAAAAATACGAAAGTGTATATATAAAGGAATAAAGAGAACGACAATCAGGCAGACTTGTTTATTTTATTTATTTTATTTATTATTCTTTTATTTATTTCTATTTTATTTGTATTCATTTTATTATTATTATTATTATTATTATTATTATTATTATTATTTCGACCTCGCCCTTTTTCTTTCTCGTAAATTTTCTATTCTTTTCGCACAGTTTGGTTTCGCTTTTTGCTCTTCTTCGTTTTTTTCTGTTTTGTTAACACGTTTTCATTTTCACATTTTTTTTCTCTCTTTTTGACTCAGCTGGTTTTTTATTTTCATAGAAAAAACAGCCGCGGAAAAACAGTTTTGCCGCTTATTTTCTTTAGTTTTATTTTTGCATTTTTTTTCTCTTTTTGACTTCGCTGTTTTCCTCTTTTTATAGAAAAAACAGCCGCGGAAAAACAGTTTTCCCGCTTATTTTCTTTAGTTTTATTTTCGCTTTTTTTTTTTCTCTCTCTCTTTTTGACTTCGCTGTTTTTCTATTTTTCTATTTTTATAGAAAAAACAGCCGCGGAAAAAAGTTTTGCCGCTTATTTTCTTATTTTCTTTAGTTTTTATGATAATAATAATACTGATAATAATGAATGTAATAATGATAATGAAAATATAATAATAATAATGATAATAATGATAATAATAACTACAATAACAAAATAAAAAGTAATAAAAATTGGTAATGATAGTAAAAGTAAAAATAATAATGATTATAATAGTAATTGTAATGATCATGATGGTATAAATACTAATAATAGTGAATGTAATGATGATAATGATAATAACAATAATAAGAGTAATGAAAAGTAATATTAATAATAAGGATAATAATAAGTAATACAAATAGTAATATTATTAATAATAATGATAATAATCATAGTAATAATAATAGTAATAATAATGATAGTTATGATAATAACAATTATGATAATGCTGATAATAATGATAATGGTAAAAGAATAATAATGAAAATAATAATAATAATAATAATAATAATAATGTCAATAATGATGATAATGATAATAGGCGAGTGCGGGGGAAGGGGACTTGGCAACATTTAAGGACTTCTGCAAGGGTTGCAATGGAGGGCGCGGTGGTCGAGCGGTTAGAGCATCGGACTTGGATTCGTCGACAAATCCAGGTTCGAGGGTTCGAGTCCCGGCCGGCGCGTTGTTCCCTTGGGCAAGGAACTTCACCTTGATGGCCCATATGTAAATGGCCATATTCTCTGATTCTGTAAATGTACATGTACATCATTAATTGTGTTCATATATATGTGTATATAAATATGTCTCTATGAAATGCTATGAATATTCACGTTGATATGTAAATATGTGTGTAATGTTGATATGTAAATATGTGTGTAATGCGTAAAATCAAATAGGTAAGGTAACAAAAATAAGCGAAGCAAGAAGAAGAAGAATGAAGAAGAGGAATTTCGAATAATAGAAATAGACAAAAGCGATAAATTGCGTCAAAATTGCGATGGTAATTCGAAATAGAAAACAAATAAACGTGCGAAATAAACCGATAATAAAAAGCGAAATAAACGAAAGTAAAAATTGCGTCGAAATTGAAAAGAAGAAAAAGCGAAAGTAGAAAATGCGTCAAAATTGCGATAAAAATTCGAAATAAGCGAAAATAATTGCGTAAAAATTGCGAATAAGCGTGCAAAATAAACCGATAATAAGAAATGAAAGTAAAAATTGCGTCAAACGTGCGATAAAAATACGAAATAGGAAAGAAAGAAATAAGCGTGCGACACAAACAAATATGACAAATAGAAAATAAGGAAAAGCGAGAGTAGAAAATGCGTCAAAATTGCGATAAAAATCGTAATCGAAAATACAAGAGAAAAAAGAAAAAGCGATAGTAATTGCGTTAAAATTGCGATAATAATTCGAAATAGAAAACAAATAATCCTGCGAGATATGATCATCATCAATAACGGTATGCTCATAAGAAAATAAGTGGCAAAACTGTTTTTCCGCGGCTGTTTTTTCTATAAAATTAGAAAAACTGCAAGTCAAAAAGAGAGAAAAAAAAAAAATGCGAAAATGAAAACATGTGTTAACAAAACAGAAAAAAGGAAGAAGAGCGAAAAGCGAAACCAAAATGTGCGAAAAGAATAGAAAATTTGCGAGAAAGAAAAAGGGCGAGGTCTAAAAAAAAAAAAGAAAATTAATAATAATAATAATAAAATAAATACAAATAAAATAGAAATAAATAAAAGAATAAAGAAATAAAACAAATAAAATATATATAAGTCTGCCTGATTGTCGTTTTCTTTATTCCTTTATATATCAACTCTCACATACACTTTTTTTTTTCTTTTTTTCTTTTTTTTCTTTACTACGTTTGCTTTTTTCTTTCTTTCTTTTTTTCTTCTCTTATTTTTTTTATGACATCCTTCCTGTAATTTTAGAATTGTAATCTGATTTTATTTGATAATATTATTTCATATGGTTGATGACCTACACAGTGTGTATATATATGACCCAGTTTATCGCCAAATACAGTCAGTATATATATATATATATATATATATATATATATATATATATATATATATATATCAGTCAGTGCGCCTCTTTTTGACCCGAAAACACCGGATGCCAGAACTACACGAATAAATAATTATTAAAATAATTTTAAAAAATTAAAATTATTATCGCAATTTTAACGTAATTACAATCGCTTTTTGTATTTTCTCATGTAATTTTTTTTTTTTTCTATTTCGATTTTTATCGCAGTTTTGACATATCTCTTACTATTAGTAATAATAATAATAATTTTTTTTCGCTTTTTCTTATTTTCTCTTTTCTATATTTCTATTTTTCTATTTTCTATTTTGCCGTTTCTAATGTCTGTTTATTTCGCCCGCTTTTCTATTTCCGATTTCGTATTTCCATTTTCGTATTTCGTAATTTTATCGTACGTGTGACGCAATTTTTACTTTCGCTTATATTATTATTTATTGCTTATGAATCGTTTTATTTCGCCGCAATTTTGACGCAATGATTTTCGCTTATTTATTTATTTAATTATTTATTTATTTTTTATCGTAATTTTGACGCATTTTCTTATTTTCGATTTTTCTTTATTTTCTATTTCGTATTTTTATCGCACGTTCGACGCAATTTTTATTTTCGTTTTATTTCGCTTATTATTATTGGTTTATTTCATACGCTTATTATTTATTCGCAGTTTTGACGCAATTATTTTCGCTTTTTCTACTATATTTACGCTTATCTATTTTCTGTTTCTTGCATTCCTCTTCTTCATTCTTCTTCTTCTTGCTTCGCTTATTTTCGTTACCTTACCTATTCGAATCTACGCATTACACACATATTTACATATTAACATTACACATATAATTACATATTAATCTGACTATTCATAGTATTACATAGAGACATATTTATATACACATATATATGAACACAATTAATAATGTACATGTACATTTACAGAATCAGAGAATATGGCCATTTACATGTGGGCCATCAAGGTGAAGTTCCTTGCCCAAGGGAACAACGCGCCGGCCGGGACTCGAACCCTCGAACCTGGATTTGTCGACGAATCCAAGTCCGATGCTCTAACCGCTCGACCACCGCGCCCTCCATTGCAACCCTTGCAGAAGTCCTTAAATGTTGCCAAGTCCCCTTCCCCCGTACTCGCCTATTATCATTATCATCATTATTGACATTATTATTATCATTATTATTATTATTATTATTTTCATCATTATCATTTTTATTATTATCATTATCATTATTATTATTGTTGTTATCCTTATCATTATTGTCATTATCCTAATTATTATAATTCTTATTATCATTCTTATTATTATAGTTATCATTATTTTTTTACCATTATCATTATTATCAGTATTATCATAATTATTATTATCATAATTATCATCAGTATTATTACTATTATTATTATTATTACTATGATTATCATTATTATTAATAATATTATTACTAATTGTATTACTTTATTATCATCATTATTATCATTAATATTACTTTTCATTACTCTAATTATTGTTGTTATTATCATTATCATTATTATCATTATTATATTTTCATTATCATTATTATCATTATTATATTTTCATTATCATTATTACATTCATTATTATCAGTATTATTATTATTATCATAAAAACTAAAGAAAATAAGAAAATAAGCGGCAAAACTGTTTTTCCGCGGCTGTTTTTTCTATAAAAATAGAAAACCAGCGTAGTCGATAAGAGAAAAAATATTGCGAAAATAAAAACTAAAGAAAATAAGAAAATAAGCGGCAAAGCTGGTTTTTCCGCGGCTGTTTTCTCTATAAAAATAGAAAAACAGCAAAATCAAAAAGATAAAAAAATGCGAAAATAAAACTAAAGAAAATAAGCGGCAAAACTGTTTTTCCGCGGCTGTTTTTTCTATAAAAATAGAAAACTAGCGAAGTCGAAAAGAGAAAAAAATATTGCGAAAATAAAAACTAAAGAAAATAAGAAAATAAGCGGCAAAACTGTTTTTCCGCGGCTGTTTTTTCTATAAAAATAGAAAAACGCAAATCAAAAAATAAAAAAAAATGAAAATAAAGAAAATAAGCGGCAAAACTGTTTTTCCGCGGCTGTTTTTTCATTAATGATAATGATAATGATAATGATAATGATAATGATAATGATAATGATAATGATAATGATAATGATAATGAAAATAATAATAATAATAATAATAAAAATAATAATGATATTAATAATAATAGTAAACAATAATAAAGCTATTAATAAAAAATAAATGAATTAAAATAACAATAACGTTGAATAATAATAATAATAATAAAATTAATAATAACACTAATAACAAAAATAATAGGAATAAAAAATAACAATAACGTTGAATAATAATAATAATAATTACGCTAAAAAGTTATGATATAATAATAATAATATATTATTATTATTAATTTCAAATGAAAGCAAAACAGCCAGCGAGTGGGCTAGCCAGACTCCAGCTACCGACTTTATCAAACCGTGTGGCCTGCTGCTCCGCCTCTCTACATAGCTGCCGACCCGAGTTGACCTCTGACCTCGAGAGGGGGACGTTATCTCCGTGGAGAACGCTCGTGAACCGCCAAACACGAGCAGGTGTCGTGAAACACCTGTTAACTTTTCCCTTAGTCAAAGAAGGTTTCCTCTGGTCTCGATCCCGGGTCTTGCGAGTGGGAGGCGCTGCCTCTTCCAATGCTGCCACCGAGATCTAAGGTAACTTATAAAAATCGGTCCTTTTATATTTCCAACTCGAATCAACATGCATCGCCTACCCTTGTAAATTATGTAAAAATTTACACATCCCTGCTTCCAGCAAGAAGAGGAAACGAGACCTTCTCAACGGATCTACAACAAAACGTTAAGGTGCAAGGCGGGGCACCGTGAATTATTCAAATTCGCTCCATCACAAAACTCTTTCCTTAGGGATTCTGTCTGTAAGTCTGTGTGAGTGTAACATTTGATGTTTCTTCAGTTGCTTTTTTCTTTCCCTTCTTTTATATTTTTATTTTCATCAATGAAATATCTTAATGCTTGTAGAGAATAACATGCGTGCATTGTCTTTGTCCTATTTAGTCAACAACAACACAGATCGTATTTAGTCAACACAGTTGTATTAATAAATTGCTAGTGAATTGGTACTTATATCATAATAAAACAAAGTTCATATCGTTTGAAGACACATACAAATTTAGGACGTTTGTATCGATAACTCAGATCTCCCCATAGACCGCTTGGAGTAACAAACTTATAATCGCAGTTATCCCTAAATTAATTATCAAAGAAAACGACAATGTGGGCCTACATTCAAAGAAAGCGATTAAACATTAGGCGAAACAATTTTGAAAAATAGATAAATAAAAGTAAAACCATGGAAATAAAATCGCCAGGCATCACTTAACGTACATTTTTTTTCTTGTAAGAAACAGATCACGTCCCGCTCCATTGAAATGAAAATATCAGGCTCCCAAGATTAAACTTTTCTTCGTGTAGTTTTCGGGTCAAAAAGGGCGCAATGACTGCTATAGATATACATATATATATATATATATATATATATATATATATATATATATATATATATATGTATATATGTATATATATATACACATACATATAGACTGACTGTATTTGGCGGTAAACTGGGTCATATATATACACACTGTGTAGGTCATCAACCATATGAAATAATATTATTAAATAAAATCAGATTACACTTTTAAAATAACAGGAAGGATGTCATAATAAAAAATTAAGAGAAGAAAACAAATAAACAAAGAAAAAAGCAAACGTAGTAAAAAAAAAAAAAAAGAAAAAAAAAAGTATGTGAGTGTATATGTAAAGGAATAAAGAAAACGACAATCAGGCAGACTTATATATTCTTCATTTATTTTATTTCTTTATTCTTTTATTTATTTCTATTTTATTTGTATTCATTTTATTTATTTATTTTTTTTTTTTCGACCTCGCCCTTTTTCTTTCTCGCAAATTTTCTATTCTTTTCGCACATTTTGGTTTCGCTTTTCGCTCTTCTTCGTTTATTTTCTGTTTTGTTGACACATGTTTTTATTTTCGCATTTTTTTCTCTTTTTGACTTTATAGAAAAAACAGCCGCGGAAAAACAGTTTTGCCGCTTATTTTCTTATTTTCTTTAGTTTTTATTTTGGCAATATTTTTTCTCTTTTTGACTTCGCTGTTTTTCTATTTTTATAGAAAAAAACTGCCGCGGAAAAAACAGTTTTCCCGCTTATTTTCTTTAGTTTTATTTTCGCTTTTTCTTTTTCTCTTTTCGACTTCGCTGGTTTTCTATTTCTATCGCAGTTTTGCCGCTTATTTTCTTATTTTCTTTTCTGTATCGAAGATTTTGACGCAGTTTTTACTTTTCGATTTTGCTATTTATCTAATGTTTATCATATCTCGCAGGATTGTTTTCTATTTCGAATTATTATCGCAATTTTAACGTATTTTGTACTTTTTTTTTTTTTTCTATTAGTGTCTAATGTGGTATATTTCGCAAGCTTTTCTATTTCGCATTTCTATTTTCGTATTTCGTAATTTCATCGTACGTGTGACGCAATTTTTACTTTCGCTTATCATTATTATTATTATTATTTATTTATTATTATTTCGCCGCTTATTACTCACCGCAATTTTGACGCAATTTCGCTGATTTCGAATTTTTATCGCAATTTTGACGCATTTTCTACTTTCGCTTCTCCTTATTTTCTATTTGTCATATTTGTTTGTGTCGCACGATTTTTTCTTTCTTTCCTATTTCGTAATTTTATAGCACGTTTGATGCAATTTTTACTTTCGTTTCTTATTATCGGTTTATTTCCCTCGCATATATTCGCAATTTTTACACAATTATTTTCGCTTATTTCGAATTTTTATCGCAATTTTGACGCATTTTCTATTCTCGCTTTTTCTTCTTTTCTATTTCGACGCAATTTTTACTTTCGTTTATTTCGTTTATTATCGGTTTATTTTGCACGTTTATTTGTTTTCTATTTCGAATTACCATCGCAATTTTGACCCAATTTATCGCTTTTTTCTATTCTTATTATTCACAATTTTGACGCATTTCGCTTTTTCTATTTTCTATTTACGATTATTTATTTTCTGTTTCTTGATTATTCCTCTTCTTCATTCTTCTTCTTCTTGCTTCACTTATTTTCGTTACCTTACCTATTTGATTTTACGCATTACACACATATTTACATATCAACATTACACACATATTTACATATCAACGTGAATATTCATAGCATTTCATAGAGACATATTTACATACACATATATATGAACAATTAATGATGTACATGTACATTTACAGAATCAGAGAATATGGCCATTTACATATGGGCCATCAAGGTGAAGTTCCTTGCCCAAGGGAACAACGCGCCGGCCGGGACTCGAACCCTCGAACCTGGATTTGTCGACGAATCCAAGTCCGATGCTCTAACCGCTCGACCACCGCGCCCTCCATTGCAACCCTTGCAGAAGGCCTTAAATGTTGCCAAGTCCCCTTCCCCCGCACTCGCCTATTATCATTATCATCATTATTGTCATTATTATAATTATTATCATTCTTATTATTATAATTATTATTATTATTTTTTTACCATTATCATTATTATCAGCATTATCATAATTGTTATTATCATAACTATAATTATTATTACTATTATTATTACTATGATTATTATCATTATTATTAATAATTTTATTACTATTTGTATTACTTATTATTATCCTTATTATTAATATTACTTTTCATTACTCTTATTATTGTTATTATCATTATCATCATTACTATTCACTATTATTAGTATTTATACCATCATGATCATTACAATTACTATTATAATCATTATTATTTTTACTTTTACTATCATTACCAATTTTTATTACTTTTTATTTTGTTATTGTAGTTATTATTATCATTATTATTATTATAAGCGGCAAAACTGTTTTTCCGCGGCTGTTTTTTCTATGAAAATAGAAAACCAGCGAAGTCAAAAAGAGAAAAAAAAGCGAAAATAAAACTAAAGAAAATAAGCGGCAAAACTGTTTTTCCGCGGCTGTTTTTCTATAAAAATAGAAAAACAGCAAAGTCAAAAAGAAAAAAAAAATGCGAAAATGAAAACATGTGTTAACAAAACATAAAAAAAGGAAGAAGAGCGAAAAGCGAAACCAAAATGTGCGAAAAGAATAGAAAATTTGCGAGAAAGAAAAAGGGCGAGGTCGAAATAATAATAATAATAATAATAATAAAATGAATACAAATAAAATAGAAATAAATAAAAGAATAAATAAATAAAATAAATAAAATAAACAAGTCTGCCTGATTGTCGTTCTCTTTATTCCTTCATATATACACTTTCGTATTTTTACCGCGTCCGTTATCTTTTATCAGCTCTTGTTGGTTTTTTTTTATTGAATTCTTATTCACTGTTTTAAGATATTTCTTCTATTTCCCTTTTTTTTTTTTTTTTTTTCTACGTTTGCTTTTTTTTCTTTGTTTTCTTTGATAATAAAGATATAATGATGAAAATAATAAAAAATGAAAATAATAATAATAATAATAATAATAATAATAATAATAATAATAATGTCAATAATGATGATAATGATAATAGGCGAGTGCGGGGGAAGGGGACTTGGCAACATTTAAGGACTTCTGCAAGGGTTGCAATGGAGGGCGCGGTGGTCGAGCGGTTAGAGCATCGGACTTGGATTCGTCGACAAATCCAGGTTCGAGGGTTCGAGTCCCGGCCGGCGCGTTGTTCCCTTGGGCAAGGAACTTCACCTTGATGGCCCACATGTAAATGGCCATATTCTCTGATTCTGTAAATGTACATGTACATCATTAATTGTTCATATATATGTGTATATAAATATGTCTCTATGAAATGCTATGAATATTCAGGTTAATATGTAAATATGTGTGTAATGTTGATATGTAAATATGTGTGTAATGCGTAAAATGAAATTGGTAAGGTAACGAAAATAAGCGATGCAAGAAGAAGAAGAATGAAGAAGAGGAATAATGCAAGCAACAGAAAATAAATAATCGTAAATAGAAAATAGAAAAAGCGAAATACGTCAGAATTGCGAATAATAGAAATAGAAAAAAGCGATAAATTGCGTCAAAATTGCGATGGTAATTCGAAATAGAAAACAAATAAACGTGCGAAATAAACCGATAATAAAAAGCGAAATAAACGAAAGTAAAAATTGCGTCGAAATAGAAGAGAAGAAAAAGCGAAAGTAGAAAATGCGTCAAAATTGCGATAAAAATTCGAAATAAGCGAAATAAATAATAGTAAATAATAAAAGGTAAAATAAATAAATAAATAATAGGTTAGTAATAAAAATTGCGTCACACGTACTATGAAATTACGAAATACGAAAATAGAAATGCGAAATAGAAAAGCGTGCGAAATATACCGACATTAGAAACTAATAGAACTAATATAAAATAAGAAAAAGCGAAAGTACAAAATACGACAAAATTGGGATAAAAACCGTAATCGAAAATACAAGAGAAAAAAGAAAAAGCGATAGTAATTGCGTTATAATTGTGATAATTATTCGAAATAGAAAACAATCCTGCGAGATATGATAAACATTAGATAAACACCAAAATCGAAAAGTAAAAACTGCGTCAAAATCCTCGATACAGAAAAGAAAATAAGAAAATAAGCGGCAAAACTGCGATAAAAATAGAAAACCAGCGAAGTCGGAGAGAAAAAAAAATTGCGTAAATAAAAACGTGTCAACAAAACAGAAAAAAAATGAAGAAGAGCGAAAAGCGAAACCAAAATGTGCGAAAAGAATAGAAAATTTACGAGAAAGAAAAGGGCGAGGTCTACATTATAATAATAATAATGAATACAAATAAAATAGAAATAAATAAAAGAATAAAGAAATAAAATAAATAAAATATACATAAGTCTGCCTGATTGTCGTTTTCTTTATTCCTTTGCATATACACTTTCACATACACTGAATGATAATAATTATAATAATGACAGTAATGACAAGGTTAACAATAAGAATAAGAATAATGATGATAAAGATGATAATGATGAAAATAATATTAATAATAATAATAATAATAATAATAATAATAATAATAGTAATAATAATATCAATAATGATGATAATAATCATAATAGGCGAGTGCGGGGGAAGGGGACTTGGCAACATTTAAGGACTTCTGCAAGGGTTGCAATGGAGGGCGCGGTGGTCGAGCGGTTAGAGCATCGGACTTGGATTCGTCGACAAATCCAGGTTCGAGGGTTCGAGTCCCGGCCGGCGCGTTGTTCCCTTGGGCAAGGAACTTCACCTTGATGGCCCATATGTAAATGGCCATATTCTCTGACTCTGTAAATGTACATGTACATAATTAATTGTTCATATATATGTGTATATAAATATGTCTCTATGAAATGCTATGAATATTCACGTTGATATGTAAATATGTGTGTAATATTGATATGTAAATATGTGTGTAATGCGTAAAATCAAATAGGTAAGGTAACGAAAATAAGCGAAGCAAGAAGAAGAAGAATGAAGAAGAGGAATAATGCAAGAAACATAAAATAGATAAGCGTAAATATAGTAGAAAAAGCGAAAATCATTGCGTCAAAATTGCGAATATGAGAGAGGGAAATAAACCAAAAATAAAATAAAACGAAAGTAAAAATTGCGTCAATTGAGCGATAAATGAAATAGGAAAGAAAAAAATAAGCTTGAGGCAATGCATGTTTTCGTTGATGTTCCATTGCCTGAAACTTCAATCACCCAAGGTCGCTGGTAGTGACTCGGTGTTTGATTTTAATTAGCAGATCTAAGGAAACTTTCGTATAAAACAATAATAATAATGACAATAATAATAATAATAATAATAATAATAATAATAATAATAATAATAATAATAATAATAATAATAATAATAATAATATAATAATAATAATAATAATAATAATGATAATATATAATAATAATAATAATAATTATTATTATTATTATTATTATTATAATAACAACAATAATAATATAATAATAATAACAATAATAATAATAATAATAATAATAATAATAATAATAACAATAATAATAATATTAATAATAATAATAATAATAATAATAATGATAATAATAATAATAATAATAAATTACAACCCTCCCTGACCAGGACTCGAACCTAAGTCACTCCGGGTATGAAACCAAAGGCCAGCGCTAAACCAACCGTGCCACACGACCCACTAAAAGAATGTGCAACTAGGTACGAGTCTTGGTCAGGGAGGGTTGTAATTTATAGTTATCAATGCGGCATTGCATTATTCCATCTTTCATAAATATACCTCGGTACATCCGACTTAGGATTTGAATTGCAATGATAATAATGATAATGATAATGATGATAATATTATTTTTATATTTTCAGGTTTTATCGCAACTTTGACGCAGTTTTTACTTTCGCTTTTTCTTATTTTCTCTTGCTGTTTCTAATGTTTATTTCGCACGCTTTTCTATTTCAGATTTCGTATTTCCATTTTCGTATTTCGTAATTTTATCGTACGTGTGACGCAATTTTTACTTTCGCTTATCATTATATTTATTATTTTATTGTTTATCGATCGTTTTATTTGCCGCTTATTACTCACCGCAATTTTGACGCAATGATTTTCGCTTATTTCGAATTCTTATCGCAATTTTTACGCATTTTCTACTTTCGCTTTTCCTTATTTTCTATTTCGTATTTTTATCGCACGTTCGACGCAATGTTTTATTTTCGATTTATTTCGCTTATTATTATCGGTTTATTTCATACGCTTATTTATTCGCAGTTTTGACGCAATTATTTTCGCTTTTTCTACTATATTTATGCTTATTTATTTTCTGTTTCTTGCATTATTCCTCTTCTTCATTCTTCTTCTTCTTGCTTCGCTTATTTTCGTTACCTTACCTATTTGATTTTACGCATTACACACATATTTACATATTAACATTACACATATATTTACATATCAACGTGAATATTCATAGTATTACATAGAGACATATTTATATACACATATATATGAACACAATTAATTATGTACATGTACATTTACAGAATCAGAGATTTTGGCCATTTACATATGGGCCAACAAGGTGAAGTTCCTTGCCCATGGAACGACGCGCCGGCCGGGACTCGAACCCTCGAACCTGGATTTGTCGACGAATCCAAGTCCGATGCTCTAACCGCTCGACCACCGCGCCCACCATTGCAACCCTTGCAGAAGTCCTTAAATGTTGCCAAGTCCCCTTCCCCCGCACTCGCATTATTATTATTATTATCATTTTCATTATTTTCATCATTATCATCTTTATTATCATTATTCTTATTATTCTTATATTGTTATTATTATTAATAATTATTTTATTAATAATTTATTAATTGTTCACTTGAAGTAAAAAAAAAAAAAAAAAAAAAATCTATCTATCTATCTATCTATATAACCAGTAATACAATAAAATACAAAAAGGGCCCTATAGTTGAGTGAGCAAAAGCACAGGAGAATAAACGCAAGCACAAGAATAAAAAAAACAAGTCCTGAGGGGACAGTGAATTAAAATAAAAGATAAAATAAATAATAAATAGATAAATAAAAGTAAAACCATGGAAATAAAATCGCCAGCCATCACTTAACGTACATTTTTTTCTTGTAAGAAACAGATCACGTCCCGCTCCTAGTGAAATGAAAATATCAGGCTCCCAAGATTAAACTTTTCTTCGTGTAGTTCTGGCATCCGGTGTTTTCGGCTCAAAAAGAGGCGCACTGACTGATATAGATATACATACATACATTATATATATATATATATATATATATATATATATATATATATATATATATAGACTGACTGTATTTGGCGGTAAATTGGGTCATATATATACACACACTGTGCCGTCATCAACCATATGAAATAATAATATTAAATAAAATCAGATTACAGTTTTAAAATTACAGGAAGGATGTCATAAAAAAAAATTAAGAGAAGAAAACAAAGAAAGAAAAAAGCAAACGTAGTAAAAAAGAAAAAAAAAAGTGTATGTGAAAGTGTATATGTAAAGGAATAAAGAAAACGACAATCAGGCAGACTTATATATTTTTTATTTATTTTATTTCTTTATTCTTTTATTTATTTCTACTCTATTTGTATTCATTTTATTTTATTTATTTATTTTTTTATTTCGACCTCGCCCTTTTTCTTTCTCGCAAATTTTCTATTCTTTTCGCAAATTTTGGTTTCGCTTTTCGCTCTTCTTCGTTTTTTTTTTCTGTTTTGTTAACACATGTTTTCATTTTCGCATTTTTTTTTTCTCTCTCTTTTTGACTTCTCTGTTTTCATATTTCTATAAAAAACAGCTGCGGAAAAACAGTTTTGCCGCTTATTTTCTTATTTTCTTTAGTTTTTATTTTCACAATATTTTTTCTCTTTTCGACTTCGCTGGTTTTCTATTTTTATAGAAAAAACAGCCGCGGAAAAACTGTTTTGCCGCTTATTTTCTTATGAACATACCGTTATTGATGATGATCATATCTCGCAGGATTGTTTTCTATTTCGAATTATTATCGCAATTTTAACGCAATTACTATCGCTTTTTCTTTTTTCTCTTGTATTTGCGATTACGGTATTTATCGCATTTTGACGTATTTTGTACTTTCGCTTGTTCTTATTTTATATTAGTTCTATTAGTTTCTAATGTCGGTATATTTCGCACGCTTTTCTATTTCGCATTTCTATTTTCGTATTTCGTGATTTTATCGTAGTGTACGCAATTTTTACTTTGCTTATCATTATTATTATTATTATTTATTTGTTATTATTTCGCACGCTTATTACTCACCTATTATTTATTTTTTATTTTACCTATTATTATTAACTATTTTATTTCGCTTATTTTTTATTGCAATTTTGACGCATTTTTCTACTCTCGCTTTTCCTTATTTTCTATTTCGACGCATTTTTTTACTTTCGTTTATTTCGCTTTTTATTATCGGTTTATTTCGCACGTTTATTTGTTTTCTCTTTCGAATTACCATCGCAATTTTGACGCAATTTATCGCTTTTTTCTATTTCTATTATTCGGAATTCTGACGCATTTCGCTTTTTCTATTTTCTATTTACGATTATTTATTTTCTGTTTCTTGCATTATTCCTCTTCTTCATTCTTCTTCTTCTTGCTTCGCTTATTTTCGTTACCTTACCTATTTCATTTTACGCATTACACACATATTTACATATCAACATTACACACATATTTACATATTAACCTGAATATTCATAGCATTTCATAGACATATTTACATACACATATATATGAACAATTAATGATGTACATGTACATTTACAGAATCAGAGAATATGGCCATTTACATATGGGGCCCCATCAAGGTGAAGTTCCTAGCCCAAGGGAACAACGCGCCGGCCGGGACTCGAACCCTCGAACCTGGATTTGTCGACGAATCCAAGTCCGATGCTCTAACCGCTCGACCAACGCGCCCTCCATTGCAACTCTTGCAGAAGTCCTTAAATGTTGCCAAGTCCCCTTCCCCGCAGTAATAAAAATTGCGTCACACGTACGATGAAATTACGAAATACGAAAATCGAAATGCGAAATAGAAAAGCGTGCGAAATATACCGACATTAGAAACTAATAGAATTAATATAAAATAAGAAAAAGGGAAAGTACAAAATACGTCAAAATTGGGATAAAAACCGTAATCGCAAATACAAGAGAAAAAAGAAAAAGCGATAGTAATTGCGTTAAAATTGCGATAATAATTCAAAATAGAAAACAGATAATCCTGCGAGATATGATAAACATTAGATAAACAGCATAACCGAAAAGTAAAAACTGCGTCAAATCTTCGATACAGAAAAGAAAATAAGAAAATAAGCGGCAAAACTGCGATAAAAATAGAAAACCAGCGAAGTCGAAAGAGAAAAATATTGCGAAAATAAAAACTAAAGAAAATAAGAAAATAAGCGGCGAAAAACTGTTTTTCCGCGGCTGTTTTTCTATAAAAATAGAAAACCAGTGAAGTCGAAAAAGAGAAAAATATTGCGAAAATAATTATCAAAAATAAATAATTATTAAAATAATTAATCAAAAATAAATTATTATCGCAATTTTAACGCAATTACTATCGCTTTTGTATTTTCTCATTTAATTTTTTTTTTTCTATTTCGATTTTTATCGCAGTTTTGACATATCTCTTACTATTAGTAATAATAATAATAATTTTTTCGCTTTTTCTGATTTTCTATTTTCTATATTTCTCTTTTTCTATTTTCTATTTTGCTGCTTCTAATGGCTGTTTATTTCGCACGCTTTTCTATTTCAGATTTCGTATTTCCATTTTCGTATTTCGTAATTTTATCGTACGTGTGACGCAATTTTTACTTTCGCTTATCATTACTATTTATTGCTTATCGTATCGTTTTATTTCGCCGCTTATTACTCACCGCAATTTTGACGCAATTATTTTCATTTATTTCGAATTTTTATCGCAATTTTGACGCATTTTTTTTATTTCGATTTTTCTTTATTTCCTATTTCGTATTTTTATCGCACGTTCGACGCAATGTTTATTTTCGTTTTATTTCGCTTATTATTATCGGTTTATTTCATACGCTTATTATTTATTCGCAGTTTTGACGCAATTATTTCGCTTTTTCTACTATATTTACGCTTGCATCTTGCATTATTCCTCTTCTTCATTCTTCTTCTTCTTGCTTCGCTATTATCGTTACCTTACCTATTTGATTTTACGCATTACACACATATTTACATATCAACATTACACACATATTTACATATTAACCTGAATATTCATAGCATTTCATAGAGACATATTTATATACACATATATATGAACAATTAATTATGTACATGTACATTTACAGAATCAGAGAATATGGCCATTTACATATGGGCCATCAAGGCCCAAGGGAACAACGCGCCGGCCGGGACTCGAAACCCTCGAACCTGGATTGTCGACGAATCCAAGTCCGATGCTCTAACCGCTCGACCACCGCGCCTTCCATTGCAACCCTTGCAATCAATAACGGTATGCTCATGTTTGAGCAGCCGTGGACCTCTCCACCATCCTTCGCCACCTAAACTCGACTTACGCTTTTCTTTCCACTTATACAGTCTCTAAATGTTGCCAAGTCCCCTTCCCCCGCACTCGCCTATTATCATTATTATCATTATCACATTATTATTACTATCATTATCTTTATCATTCTTATTATCATAATTATCATTATTATTTTTTTACCATTATCATTATTATCAGCATTATCATAATTGTTATTATCATAACTATCATTATTATTACTATAATTATTACTATGATTATTATCATTATTATTAATAATATTACTATTTGTATTACTTATTATTATCCTTGTTATTATTAATATTACTTTTCATTACTATTATTATTGTTATTATCATTATCATCATTACTATTCACTATTATTAGTATTTGTACCATCATGATCATTACAATTACTATTATAATCATTATTATTTTTACTTTTACTATCATTACCAATTTTTATTACTTTTTATTTTGTTATTGTAGTTATTATTATCATTATTATTATTATATTTTCATTATCATTATGACATTCATTATTATCAGTATTATTATTATCATAAAAACTAAAGAAAATAAGAAAATAAACGGCAAAACTGTTTTTCCGCGGCTGTTTTTTCTATAAAAATAGAAAACCAGCGAAGTAAAAAAGAGAAAAAAAGAAAAAAAAACTAAAAAAATAAGCGGCAAAACCGTTTTTCCGCGGCTGTTTTTTCTATAAAAATAGGAAAACCAGCGAAGTCCAGAAGAGAAAAAAAATTGCGTAAATAAAAACATGTGTTAATGAAATAATAATGAAAACAACATCAACAACAACAACAATAATAATAATAATGATAATAATAATAATAATAATGTCAATAATGATGATAATGATAATAGGCGAGTGCGGGGGAAGGGGACTTGGCAACATTTAAGGACTTCTGCAAGGGTTGCAATGGAGGGCGCGGTGGTCGAGCGGTTAGAGCATCGGACTTGGATTCGTCGACAAATCCAGGTTCGAGGGTTCGAGTCCCGGCCGGCGCGTTGTTCCCTTGGGCAAGGAACTTCACCTTGATGGCCCACATGTAAATGGCCATATTCTCTGATTCTGTAAATGTACATGTACATCATTAATTGTTCATATATATGTGTATATACATGTTCTCTATGAAATACTATGAATATTCAGATTAATATATAAATATGTGTGTAATGTTGATATGTAAATATGTGTGTAATGCGTAAAATCAAATAGGTAAGGTAACGAAAATAAGCGAAGCAAAAGAAGAAGAATGAAGAATAGGAATAATGCAAGAAACAGAAAATAAATAAGCGTAAATATAGTAGGAAAAGCGAAAATAATTGCGTCAAAAACTGCGTATAAATAATAAGCGTATGAAATAAACCGATAATAATAAGCGAAATAAAACGAAAGTAAGACTTGCGTCAAACGTGCGATAAAAATACGAAATAGGAAAGAAAGAAAAAAATTGTGCGACACAACAAATATGACAAATGCGAAAGTAGAAAATGCGTCAAAATTGCGATAAAAATTCCAGATCAGCGAAAATCATTGCGTCAAAATTGCGGTGAGTAATAAGCGGCGAAATAAAACGAAACGATAAGCAATAAAAATAATAAAGAATAATAATAAGCGAAAGTAAAAATTGCGTCACACGTATGATAAAATTACGAAATACGAAAAAGGAAATACGAAATGGGAAACAGAAAAGCGTGCGAAATAAACATTAGAAACAGCAAAATAGAAAATGAAGAAAAGCGGGAAAAAAAGTTATTATTATTATCATTAATAGTACAAGATATGTCAAAATTGCGATAAAAATGGAAATAGAAAATAAAAAAATTACATGAGAAAATACAAAAAGCGATAGTAATTGCGTTAAAATTGCGATAATAATTCGAAACAGAAAACAAATCAGAGTGCGAAATAAACGGAGAGGATGAATAGCAAAATAAGAAAAAGCGGAAGTTAAAACTGCGTCAAAATTGCAATGAAGTCTCGAAGTATGAAAGAGCGAAAATTAATAGAAAAAAATAATTAGACAAAAAAGCGAGCAAACCGATATTAGAAATAACAAAATAGAGAAAAAAAAAACGAAAGTAGAAAAAGCGGCAAAACTGCGATAAAAATAGAAAATTCTGTAAATGTACATCAGTTAATAAATATAATAATAAATATGTCTAAATACGTTAATAATAAATATGTTCTATGAAATGAATATTACATCTCTGTTAGGGATTGTGTCTAAAGTTTCTTGGAGAGTGTTAAAAAAATTTTCCCTTTCTTCATCACTTGCAATGTTGGTTGGTGCGTAGCATTGTATAATACTAATGTTATGAGGTTTTGCTTGTATTCTGACTTTTAAAATGCGATCATTTATTGGGCTGTACCCAATTAGTGCATTTGCAGTTTTTTTCGTGAGAATCATAGCAACTCCGTGACTATAATTTCCTTCTTCTTTTCCAGAAAAAAGAACTGTCTTGTTTTCTTTAGTTTTGAAACTTCCATTACTTTTCCAATTGGTCTCACTGATTCCTAGTATTTAAATGTTGTATCTATCCATTTCGTTACAGACAGTATGTAATTTACCCATCTCTTATTTTCCTTACGTATCATTGATATTACTATTATCATTATCACTATTGTTATTACTATTATAATTATTACCATTATTATTCTCATCATTATCATTACTATAATTAGTGTTAATATCAACAGAATAATTATAGTAGTATAGATAATAGTAATAATGATAATGATGACGATGGTAATGATAATGATAATGATATTAATACTGATAGCTGTGATAATAATAATAATATAATAATAATAAAAGGGAAAATGATGATTATTATGATAGTAATAATAATGATAAAGAAAATAATCATGATAGTATTAACATTTATAATAATGATCATAATGATAACAATGATAGTAATAATGATAATGCTAATAAGAAAAAAATGATAATGAAAATGATAGTAATAATTTTAATTATGATGATGATGATTGTCATATTAAAGATGATAATTATGATAATAACAGTAATGATAATAATAATAATAATGATGATATTATTTTTATATTTTCAGGTTTTATCGCAACTTTGACGCAGTTTTTACTTTCGCTTTTTCTTATTTTCTCTTTTGCTGTTTCTAATGTTTATTTCGCACGCTTTTCTATTTCAGATTTCGTATTTCCATTTTCGTATTTCGTAATTTTTGTACGTGTGACGAATTTTTACTTTCCTTATTATTATTATTTATTATTTTATTGCTTATCGTATCGTTTCATTTCGCCTCTTATTACTCACCGCAATTTTGACGCAATGATTTTCGCTTATTTCGAATTTTTATCGTAATTTTGACGCATTTTTTTTTTTTCGATTTTTCTTTATTTCCTATTTCGTATTTTTATCGCACGTTCGACGCAATGTTTTATTTTCGTTTTATTTCGCTTATTATTATCGGTTTATTTCATACGCTTATTATTTATTCGCAGTTTTGACGCAATTATTTTCGCTTTTTCTACTATATTTACGCTTATTATTTTGTGTTTCTTGCATTATTCCTCTTCTTCATTCTTCTTCTTCTTGCTTCGCTTATTTTCGTTACCTTACCTATTTGATTTTACGCATTACACACATATTTACATATCAACGTGAATATTCATAGCATTTCATAGAGACATATTTATATACACATATATATGAACAATTAATGATGTACATGTACATTTACAGAATCAGAGAATATGGCCATTTACATGTGGGCCACCAAGGTGAAGTTCCTTGCCCAAGGGAACAACGCGCCGGCCGGGACTCGAACCCTCGAACCTGGATTTGTCGACGAATCCAAGTCCGATGCTCTAACCGCTCGACCACCGCGCCCCTCCATTGCAACCCTTGCAGAAGTCCTTAAATGTTGCCAAGTCCCCTTCCCCCGCACTCGCCTATTATCATTATCATCATTATTGACATTATTATTACTATTATTATTATTATTATTGTTGTTGTTGTTGTTGATGTTGTTTCTATTATTATAATTATTATTATTATTATTATTATTATTTTCATTATTATCATCTTTATCATCATTATTCTTATTCTTATTGTTAACCTTATCATTATTGTCATTATTATAATTATTATCATTCAGTGTATGTGAAAGTGTATATGCAAAGGAATAAAGAAAACGACAATCAGGCAGACTTATATATATTTTATTTATTTTATTCTTTATCTTTTATTTATTTCTATTTTATTTTTTATTCATTTTATTATTATTATTATTATATATATATATATTTTTTTTTTTTTTTTTGTGCAGTCTTCGCCCTTTTTCTTTCTCGTAAATTTTCTATTCTTTTCGCACATTTTGGTTTCGCTTTTCGCTCTTCTTCCTTTTTTTTCTGTTTTGTTAACACATGTTTTTATTTATGCAATTTTTTTTCTCTTCTGGACTTTTTTCGCTTTTTTTTTTTTTTTTTTTTTTTACTTCTGCTGTTTTCCTATTTTTTATAAAAAAAAACAGCCGCGGAAAAAAAGTTTTGCCGCTTATTTTTTATTTTTTTTTTTTTTTCTTATAATGAATGTAATAATGATAATGAAAATATAATAATGATAATAATGATAATAATAACTACAATAACAAAATAAAAAGTAATGAAAATTGGTAATGATAGTAAAAGTAAAAATAATAATGGTGATAATAAAGTAATACAAATAGTAATAATATTATTAATAATAATGATAATCATAGTAATAATAATAATAATAATAGTAATAATACTGATGATAATTATGATAATAACAATTATGATAATACTGATAATAATGATAATGGTAAAACATAATAATGATAACATAATAATAAGAATGATAATAAGAATTATAATAATTATAATAATGACATTAATGATAAGGTTAACAATAACAATAAGAATAATGATGATAAAGATGATAATGATGAAAATAATGAAAATATTAATAATAATAATAATAATAATAATGATAATAATAATAATAGTAATGATAATGTCAATAATGATGATAATAATAATAGGCGAGTGCGGGGGAAGGGGACTTGGCAACATTTAAGGACTTCTGCAAGGGTTGCAATGGAGGGCGCGGTGGTCGAGCGGTTAGAGCATCGGACTTGGATTCGTCGACAAATCCAGGTTCGAGGGTTCGAGTCCCGGCCGGCGCGTTGTTCCCTTGGGCAAGGAACTTCACCTTGGTGGCCCATATGTAAATGGCCATATTCTCTGATTCTGTAAATGTACATGTACATAATTAATTGTTCATATATATGTGTATATAAATATGTCTCTATGAAATGCTATGAATATTCACGTTGATATGTAAATATATGTGTAATGTTAATATGTAAATATGTGTGTAATGCGTAGATTCGAATTGGTAAGGTAACGTAAATAAGCGAAGCAAGAAGAAGAGGAATAATGCAAGAAACAGAAAATAAATAAGCGTAAATATAGTAGAAAAAGCGAAAATAATTGCGTCAAAACTGCGAATAAATAACCGTATGAAATAAACCGATAATAATAAGCGAAATAAAACGAAAATAAAACATTGCGTCGAACGTGCGATAAAAATACGAAATAGAAAATAAGGAAAAGCGAAAGTAGAAAATGCGTCAAAATTGCGATAAGAATTCGAAATAAGCGAAAATCATTGCGTCAAATTTGCGGTGAATAATAAGCGGCGAAATAAAACGATACGATAAACAATAAAATGATAAATAATAATGATAAGCGAAAGTAAAAATTGCGTCACACGTACGATAAAATTACGAAAATGGAAATACGAAATCGGAAATAGAAAAGCGTGCGAAATAAACATTAGAAACAGCAAAAGAGAAAATAAGAAAAAGCGAAAGTAAAAACTGCGTCAAAGTTGCGATAAAACCCGAAAATATAAAAATAATATCATCATTATCATTATCATTATTATCATTGCAATTCAAATCCTAAGTCGGATGTACCGAGGTATATTTATGAAAGATGGAATAATGCAATGCCGCATTGATAACGATAAATTACAACCCTCCCTGACCAGGACTCGCACCTAGTTGCACATCCTTTTAGTGGGTCGTGTGGCACGGTTGGTTTAGCGCTGGCCTCCGGTTTCATACCCGGAGTGACCTAGGTTCGAGTCCTGGTCAGGGAGGATTGGAATTTATTATTATTATTATTATTATTATTGTTATTATTATTATTATTATTATTATTATTATTATTATTATTATTATCATTAATATTATTGTTACTATTACTATTATTATTATTGTTGCTATTATTATTATTGTTATTACTATTATTATTATTATTATTATTATTATTATTATTATTGTAATCATTATTATTGTTGTTATTATTATTATTATTATCATTATTATTATTATTATTATTATTATTGTTATTATTATTATTATTATTATTATTATTATTATTGTTATTATTATTATTATTATTATTATTATTATTATGTTTTTCTATTTTTATAGAAAAAACAGCCGCGGAGAAAACAGTTTCGCCGCGAAAGTACAAAATACGTCAAAATTGCGATAAAAATCGTAATCGAAAATACAAGAGAAAAAAGAAAAAGCGATAGTAATTGCGTTAAAATTCCGATAATAATTCGAAATAGAAAACAAACAATCCTGCGAGATATGATAAACATTAGATAAACAGTAAAATCGAAAAGAAAAAACTGCGTCAAAATCTTCGATACAGAAGAGAAAATAAGAAAATAAGCCGCAAAAAAAAAAAACTAAAAAAAAAAGCGAAAATAACAACTAAAGAAAATAAGCGGCAAAACTGCGATAAAAATAGAAAACCAGCGAAGTCGGAGAGAAAAAATATTGCGAAAATAAAAACTAAAGAAAATAAGAAAATAAGCGGCAAAACTGTTTTTCCGCGGCTGTTTTTTCTATAAAAATAGAAAACCAGCGAAGTCTAAAAGAGAAAAAATATTGCGAAAATAATTATCGAAAATAAATAATTATTAAAATAATTAATTAAAAATAAAACTATTATCTCAATTTTAACGCAATTACCATCGCTTTTTGTATTTTCTCATGTAATTTTTTTTTTTTTTTTATTTCGATTTTTATCGCAGTTTTGACATATCTCTTACTATTAGTAATAATAATAATAATTTTTTTTTCGCTTTTTCTAATTTTCTATTTTCTATATTTCTATTTTTCTATTTTCTATTTTGCTGTTTCTAATGTCTGTTTATTTCGCACGCTTTCTATTTCCGATTTCGTATTTCGATTTTTTATCGTAATTTTGACGCATTTTTTTATTTTCGATTTTTCTTTATTTTCTATTTCGTATTTTTATCGCACGTTCGACGCAATGTTTTATTTTCGTTTTATTTCGCTTATTATTATCGGTTTATTTCATACGCTTATTATTTATTCGCAGTTTTGACGCAATATTTTCGTTTTTTTCTACTATATTTACGCTTATTTATTTTCTGTTTCTTGCATTATTCGCATTACACACATATTTACATATCAACATTACACACATATTTACATATTAACGTGAATATTCATAGCATTTCATAGAGACATATTTATATACACATATATATGAACAATTAATGATGTACATGTACATTTACAGAATCAGAGAATATGGCCATTTACATGTGGGCCATCAAGGTGAAGTTCCTTGCCAAAGAGACAACGCGCCGCCCGGGACTCGAACCCTCGAACTGGATTTGTCGACGAATCCAAGTCCGATGCTCTAACCGCTCGACCACCGCGCCCTCCATTGCAACCCTTGCAGAAGTCCTTAAATGTTGCAAGTCCCCTTCCCCCGCACTCGCCTATTATCATTATCATCATTATTAACATTATTATTACTATTATTATTATTTTCATTATTTTCATCATTATCATCTTTATCATCATTATTCTTATTGTTATTGTTAACCTTATCATTATTGTCATTATTATAATTATTATCATTCAATGTATGTGAAAGTGTATATGTAAAGGAATAAAGAAAACGACAATCAGTCAGACTTATATATATTTTATTTATTTATTTCTTATTCTTTTATTATTTTCTATTTATTTGTATTCATTTTATTATATTATTATTTTTTTTTTTTTTTTTTTTTTTTTTTTTTCGACCTCGCCCTTTTTCTTTCTCGTAAATTTTCTATTCTTTTCGCACATTTTGGTTTCGCTTTTCGCTCTTCTTCGTTTTTTTCTGTTTTGTTAACACATGTTTTTTATTTACGCAATTTTTTTTCTCTTCTGGACTTTGCTGGTTTTCTATTTTTTATAGAAAAAACAGCCGCGGAAAAACAGTTTTGCCGCTTATTTTCTTTAGTTTTTATGATAATAATGAATGTAATAATAATGAAAATATAATAATAATAATGATAATGATAATAATAACTTATTTTCGCATTTGTTTTCTCTTTTTGACTTCGCTGTTTTTCTATTTTTATAGAAAAAACAGCTGCGGAAAAACAGTTTTGCCGCTTATTTTCTTTATTTTGTTTTTTTTTTTTTTTCCTTTTTTATAGAAAAAAATGCCACGGAAAAACAGTTTTGCCGCTTATTTTCTTATTTTCTTTAGTTTTTATAATAATAATAATGATGATAATGAATGTAATAATGATAATGAAAATATAATAATAATAATGATAATGATAATAATAACTACAATAACAAAATAAAAAGTAATAAAAATTGGTAATGATAGTTAAAGTAAAAATAATAATGATTATAATAGTAATTGTAATGATCATGATGGTATAAATACTAATAATAGTGAATAGTAATGATGATGATAATAACAATAATAATAGTAATGAAAAGTAATATTAATAATAACAAGGATAATAATAAGTAATACAAATAGTAATAATATTATTAATAATAATGATAATAATCATAGTAATAATAATAGTAATAATAATGATAGTTATGATAATATCAATTATGATAATGCTGATAATAATGATAATGGTAAAAAATAATAATGGTAATTATAATAATAAGAATGATAATATTATAATAATGACAATATGATAAGGTTAACAATAAGAATAAGAATGATGATGATAAAGATGATAATGATGAAATATGAAATATTAATAAAATAAAATAATAATATATGAATAATATATCAATAATAGATAAGAAATAGATCTCAATGA